>NC_134359.1:45128215-45185715 GCF_048569485.1 Anomaloglossus baeobatrachus
GCCATGGAGCTCAAAGAGCAAGGGGCACAGATGGAGCCATTGCTGCCAACGGTAAGAGCCCATCTCTGAGCTTCTCTGTGCTCCACAATGCCCTGTATAGCAGGACGTGTGCCCCCGGCTGCTGGGCTATAGAGGGGGGGGACACAGCTGGGATCAGTCACATCTCTCTCTATATACCGTATATATACGGTATATAGACTGCCATATAGAAAAGGGGAAATCAGTGGCAGCCACACAGCAGCGCTGATCCCCATACTGCAGGGCATCTGGATAAATATAGATGTGTCCATGAAGCTGGGCAGGAAAACATTGCAGAAAGGATACATTGTGTAACTGTATTCTTGTATTTACCGGCATACATTGTATTTATATAATAATCATATCCTCTATTTATGCATTGTACATAGCATATTCTATATACTTGGTGCATAACATTAAATCATATCCTCAGCTTCCATGTCCTCACATATGGTCTGTGCCCCATTTCTTCTTGTGTGATTCCTGCTCCAATCTTCATATCTGGTTTGTCCTATGTCCCATTTTACATACCCTAAACGTTCATAAGCAATGAATATCCCATGTCATGATATCTGGACATAGTCTGTCATTATGGGGCACATAGACTATTCTACTCTTCATATATGATGTGTGCAGACCTCAATCTTCCTATCTGGTTTATAGTCTGGTGTTCTATCATCCTTATATACTACATACCCTAAGTATTTGTACATTATGTATACCTCATATCTGATGGATATATCATTCCTTCACCCCACAGGTTTCACCTATGGGAGATATGCCATGCTTCCATATGGTGCTCAACCAGTGCCTCCATATGTTTCCATATGTAATGTATAGCCCTGGCATTGTAAATGGTGCATACTGCATTTCTATTTATGTTCCATTATATATATATGTATATATATATATATATATATATATATATATATATGTCAATAGCCCAGGCTGCATACATGTTGCATCTACACGTTCTGTATACTCTACTCTTCACATCTGGTTTATACATCTATTCTTCATCCATAGTGGTTTCATGTATGATGTAGAGGACATCCATCCATTGCCCATGTCTTCATAATGCATGCCCTAATCTGTATCTACAGTGCCTTCCTATCTGATGAATATCATTCTTCATATGTCGTCTATATACCTTGCCTCCATGAATGGTGCATAGCCAATGTTTCCATATACATATAGCCCATACCTTCATAGATGCAGTTAAATATGGCTGCATCCACTCTCCTCATATATTGTGCATGCCCAGTTTACATACACAATGGCTTCATATATAGTGAAGATGATTGTATTTATATATAATTTATACACTAAATCATTGTTTCTGGTGCATAGCCGGTATGCATTGCCCTTGCTATGATATACGGTATATTATATATGCATTCATATAGGACTGCTATGGATTTGGCACATGCCAATTTGACATACACAATGCCAGTGTATCCCTATATATTGCCCATGTCTTCAGATACGGTGTCCCAGATTGCACCATAATGCCTACATGTATGATGAATATATGAGCCAGTATGTATTGCCCTTGCTTTGATAGCTGATGTATTATACACCATGCATGAATATCAGACTGCTACCACACTCTTTGGATTTGGCACTTTCCCATTTGACATACACAATGCCAGTGTCTCCCTATGTATTGCCCATGTCTTCAGATATGGTGCCCTAGGTTGCACCATAATGCCTACAAGTATGATGAATATATGGTCTATACACCATCCATTACCCCATAATTGGTGCATAGCCATTGTTTCCTTATATTATGCATAGCTCATACCTTAATTGGTCACTTATAAAACTGCATTGATATATGGTGACTACCACCATCTTCATATATGGTGTATAGCCCATGCCTTAAAAAATGGTGCAGGTCTCCATACCTGGACTATACCTCTTGCCATTTTTTGTGGTGCATACTTTATTCCTTTATACATAGCTGTAAGGCTATATTCACACAGGGCTTTTTTTGGTAAGTTTTTGTTGCGTTTTTTAGCTGCAGATTTGCTTTGGTTTTATGCAAATCCATGCTAATAAAAAGCTGCTTTTTCCAGTCTCAGAAAAGTCAATGAGATTTCTGAAATCTCATGCGCACACACAAACACATCAGGTTTTTTTTCCTGACTGTTTTGTCAAATACCTGCGTTTTTGTCAGGTTTTTAAAGAATGAGCGTGCCAATTCTTTGCTGCAGATTTGCTGCATTTTTTCATTGATACAACCCATTTTGTAGAAAAAAAGGAGCAAATCTGCACCAAATCTACAAAACGTATGAAAAACACACCAAAAATGCACCAAAAACACAGATGACTCAAGAGATTTCCTACCACAAGATCGGGTTTTGGTCAGGAAAAAAAACGTACCAAAAAAGCCTTGTATGAACATAGCCTAAAATCGCCCAAATTCTGCACACAGAGATATATGGGTAGTATATATACAGAAGGTAATGCTTATTTTGTAGGTAAGGTGATGTCCAACCTGGATTGGCTTTGCAGCGGTATATTCTATAAGACAGGTACCATGTGTGGGTGTAAAATGTAGGAAATTATCATGTACTTTCAGCAGGGACAAAAAAGCCCCATGCTGCTTAAATCAGTCAATTAATCAGCGCCGACACTGCTGATTATTCCAGTGTAACAGCCTCAGAAAAGACCTGGTCCCTGACTCATACACGTCTATAATTATTGTCAAGTATTCAGAAGTGGAGTTCATTGGAAAAAGAACATTGGCAGGAAAGGTTTCCTCCGTCGTTACCCTGCGCTGTTCACTTTCTGCATCATTAAATATCATCTTATGGATGAAAATGACGCTTTGTACATTGTATCGGAATTTTGTTTCTTCTTGTTTGTGCTTATAAGATCAATATTTATATTTGGTTTACGCTTTTATGTAGCTTTATTAATTCCACAACGCTTTACATATGTGATCATTAGGATGTATTTCTCCGACTGGTGGGAAGTAAAAGGTTCTCTTCTCTTCCAAAGCTAATAAATAACCAATATGGCTGCTCTTAAAGGGGTTGTCACCCGGCTATTGTATTCCTAATGCACCCTATACACAAAAGGGGGAACGTATTGTCATCATCCTATGCCACAAACATGGCTTATATAAGTCACATGCCTTCATAGATGGAGGATTGAGCTTGGAGCCACGGACACAGAACATGGGCACAAAGTGCATACATTTATACTGGTTATATCTGTCTCTGGACACAACTAATATATATATATATATATATATATATATATATATAAAAACATACAGTCTATATATATATATATATATATATATATACATACACATAATATATATATATATAGATATATACTGTATGTTTATATATATATATATATATATATATATTACTGTATGTTTATATATATATATGTGTATATGAGAAAAAATGTTCACATTCACATAGGTGCTGCCAGTCCAGTTTGAAGTCAGGTTAGTACCAGCATGGGAAATCGCAAGGGAACCCCTGTTTTTCATTCTGTCATATATATATATATATATATATATATATATATATATATATATACACATATATATATATATACACATATATATATATATATATATATATATATATATATATATATATATATATATATACATAAAAACACTTTTAGACTGGCAGATTTAGGAAACATGCCAGTTTTTGTACATTACCTCCATTGTTTTTGGAAACTTTTTATGGCTTCATAGGATTTTTTTTTCCAAGTATTTTGAGTGTTTTTTTGTTTTTTTCTTTCTCAAATTCAGTTTTTCCAACAAGCAAATATAAATGATCTGAATACATTTTTTTTCAACGACTTAACAACACATATTAAAGAGAATCTGTGACCAATTTTTTGCCACCTAATCTGAGAGCAGCGTAACATAGGGGCAGAAATCCTGATTGCAGCGATGTGTCACTTACTGGGCTGCTTAGTGTAGTTTTCATTAAATCTCAGTTTAAACAACAGGAGATTATCATTAGAGGACTACTTGGCGTGCTGCAGGTAGTCCAGAAAAATCCTGAGCTCTGTATAACTGTTAGATCTGCTGCAGAGAAAACATTGACTTTATCAAAATGACAGCAAACAGCTCAGTAAGTGACACATTGCTGGAATCAGGGTCTCTGTCTCTACCTTAAGCTGCTCTCAGATGGGGGAGCACAAATCTGGTGACAGATTCCCTTTAAGTGAAGATTTATTTTCACATTTTTCAAGTGATTCAATAAATGGTGATGCAATATGTGATTCAGCAAATGCAAAGAGTTGTGTAATTTTTTTATGATTCATTGGGGAACAGTTCTGGAATTCTTGACTATTATATAACATATTAAATGATTATTCCCAAAATAGTAAGTTATCCTTAAAGAGATTTTCCACTAGCTTTCTTTTATCCTAACTCTTCCTAATTAACACTTTCCTAATATACTTTACTGCTATCTACTCTGCTCCTGTTACAGGGTAGCAGACCTATGAAGGGCTTTCCACTTTCCATAACCAACATTTCAATTCAAAGTATCCTGCCTTTGAACTGTAAAATGCATTAGAAACTTAAAGAAGTTTTCCACTACTAATCTGACCCCCTTTCTTTCATCCTAACTCTTCCTGCCTAACACATTCCTAATATATTTCTACTATCTACTCTGCTCCTGTAAGGTGATCTCTAAGAGGTGCATACATACCTTTTTTGTTGTTGTAGCTTTGATCCTTCCAGCTGGAAACTGGAATTGGACCAACTAAGCATGGCCCATCACTGATGGGGGCTGAGAGGATCACTGGTGGGGATGGGGCTATTTCATGGTGACTGACAGCAGTCTGAGCACGCATGCCCAGATCACAGTTCATGCTCCTCTCAGCCCCCATCAGTGACGTTCCTGCTCAGTTGGTCCAATTCTGGTCTGCAGCCAGAAGGATCAAAGCTACAACAATAAAGGCTTGTATGAGCCTCCTAGAGATAAGCTTACAGGAACATAGTTGATAGCAGAAATATATTAGGAATGTGTTAGTTAGGAAGAGTTAGGATAAAAGAAAGGGGGTCAGATTAGTAATGGAAAACTTCGTTAAGTTTCTAATGCATTTTACAGTTCCATGGCAGGATAGTTTGAATTGAAATGTTGGCTATTATGGAAAGTGGAAAGCCATCCATAGGTATGCTACCTTGTAACTTATATACAGTTTTTCCCTTTAATGAAGTTATGTCTACATACAACACATTTGACCACTGAACACTTAATTCAGCATCTTGAAGAAAGATGAAGAAAATTAATGTTCATAATGGGGCAGCAGAAAAAAAAACCTGCATTGCTGTATGTGCACTGTTGTGATGTTTAGTCCCCCTCCCCCAAATAGTGCATTGATTACCTAGTGTCTGAATATTGTCTATCAATGATATAGATATGTATAACGGATTTTTAATTTTGCACTTTTGCATTGAGAAACACTGCAAATAACACCCTAGTAGAGCCCTATGTGACCTTATTAGTATGTTGGGGTCTTGATAAACCCTCCAGGTTGCACATTTCCTGCAGTTTTTTCTGCTTCTTCTACTCCAAATCATGACCGTCCATAATATAAAAGCAGCAATACTATACATACTTAGGCTGTGTGCACACATCCAGTAATCATCAGATAGAATGGATCCAAACACGAGTGCAAACGCAAAATTTTTGTCCATTTTGAAAACATTTTTTGCTAAAAACATTTTTTTAATATTGAAGTCAATGGAAAACGGATTTGTTAACGGATTGCTATTTATCTTCCATTTGAAACTGATCCAGTAAACAAAAAGTGGATCCTTTACAAATGCAAGAAAAATGGATGGCTAAATAGCAATTCCTTAACGGATCCATTTTCCATAGACTCCCATGGTAAAAAAAACAACGTATCCTGCAAGAATCATTTTTTTCAAAATGGACAAGAAAGTTGTGTTTGCACAATTTTTCGGCAAACAGATTGCTGCTGAGTCCAGATGATTACTGCACATGTGAGCTCAGCCTTACTTTGTTACCTTATAAATATACAGTAATATCTGGAATAAAATAAGATTCTTAGTACAGTTTTAATCAAGCTGTGATCTCCTTTATTTTGGCCCAGCACCCATCTGTCCATAGCTGATTTTAATTAGTGCTGCATATAGCCAGGTTCCTACCCGGCATGTTCCTCAGCCTGTGTGCCAGAGAGAGTTCAGCTTGCTGTTTCTTAAATACTTCTCACCAAATATACATTTCTATGTGCTGTATCATACTCTCTTACCTATATAGCACATTCATTGCCATTGATACATTATGCCATCAGTTTTTCAAAAAGATAATTATCAAGTGACAGTAAAGTCACTTGCTACCTACTCTCATAATATTGCAATGTAGCAAAGCAGAGGATTCCAGAACCTACACTACATAAGCTGGTGACAGAAGGGATTATTGTGTCTCTATTTCTCAAGGACCATCAAATACCTGGTGCTGGACCTTGTAGGGGTTCTACTCTTCTTGCCAAGCCAAGTTTACTGTTAGGCAGAGCTCCAGTCTATTGAGGCCTACTGGGTCTTCGAGAGGTGAAATACTAGAGATAAGACCATCCTGATTGGGTATACCTTATTATGGTAGGATGGCTTTTATGCTTTTTTGATCAAAATAGTGTCAACTAAGTCCCCGATGTTCTTTGCATGAAGACCCAGGTGGACCAGTCTAGGCTGCACAAGGTCAGTCTTCCAACAGAGCGTTCATCCATCAAGTCACCATGGCCTGTGATCGAGCTGAAGGCCGTTAAAAGAAAAAATAATTGGTGTTCGGCTATGACCCTAATGGAGACCCAAATGTCTGTCCTAAATGTGATGTCAATGGCCCTTATGTGGTCTAATAGAGGGGCATTGATCGAATTAGACTACCCCAATTTTGCATTTTTCATAAATAGAGAAAAGCTCTTTGTCTACAATGGCATCACGGAGGTGGCTCTTGTGAAGGACTAAATGCAGGTATAGAAAAACACAAATCAGAAGGAAAATTGGCAATATACTTAACCAAGTTAAGGAAAGGGTCATGTCCGTGGACATGTTACAGCTTTGTAAAACCTCCAAGTTGTATGGAAATGTAATTTGGAAACTATCATGTACTATTTGTGACACGTGTCATTAGATGACCTGTACCTCTGTCGATCAGCTGTTTGAAGGGGCTGAGATGCTATGGCCAATGGCTTGTCCACCTCATTGTATACATTTAATACATTTAGTGGTGACTGCAGTACCAAGTACAACCACTACTAACAGTTGGCACTGTGCCAGGAGGCCAAGGACCTCTCTGGTGCGGCTTCAATTCCGGTCATGAGCGAGAATGCTGAAAGTTTAATCTGCAAATATCTAATATTGATTGTTTATCAGTTTGGTAGCAGTATAACTTCTAGCATTTTTTCTTAAGATGGGATTACATATTTTGGCCAATGTTTAGGAGTTAAGAACAGCAGAGACTTATCGCGTTCAGTAAACCAGTCAAGTATATACAGACATTTGTTATGGTCTCCGAGGAGCGGCGAGCATCCAGGAGTGAACCCACTCGACCATGCCCTGGACTCCCCTGGAGGAGTTAACCTGGAGATAGCCCCTATACAGGGACTGTCAGGCGCAGTCTAAATGCACGATAGCCAGGACCAGTGATATCTGCTCTTATGGACAGGAGAGTCTCTGAAGACTAGTATGGATTAGCTCAGATGTGGCACAGAGGTGGAGACTCAGACGTGGCAGCACGGAGGTGAAGACTCAGACCTAGAGAACGGAGATGAAGACTCAGACATAGAGAACGGAGGTGGAGATTCAGACATCGCTGTACGGAGGTGATGACTCAGATGTGGCAGAACGGAGGTGGTGACTCAGATGTGGCAGAACGGAGGTGATGACTCAGATGTGGCAGAACGGAGGTGATGACTCAGATGTGGCAGAACGGAGGTGATGACTCAGATGTGGCAGAACGGAGGTGGTGACTCAGATGTGGCAGAACGGAGGTGATGACTCAGATGTGGCAGAACGGAGGTGATGACTCAGATGTGGCAGAACGGAGGTGGTGACTCAGATGTGGCAGAACGGAGGTGGTGACTCAGATGTGGCGTCACGGAGGTGGTGGTAACTCAGACTCTAGGAAGAGACACAGGTTAGCAGGTATAAGTAACTGGTACTAGGATATGTAATGCAGGGCAAGACACAGTAACGGGTTTGGGACCTTAGAACTAGCAATGTACTACAGATAGGCAATGTTGCTCAGGCACCTCCCATAAGGGGGAAGTGCTTTAAATACCTTCAGGGTAATTGCTAATCTCAAGGGTCACTTCCAGGTAATAGGACGCCAGCCCTTTAAGAAAGGGGTCGTGGCCGCGCGTGCACCCTCCAGGCACTCCCAGAAGGCCTGCGTGTGGCCTGGAAGCAGGAGGAGGACACGGCAGGCCCCGGGGCAGGAATGGGGAACATGGGCCCACCTGGCAGGTGAGGAGGACCGCGCCACTGCCGAGGCATAAGAGTGGGAGCATGAGGGGGCACCTCGTGAGGACTGGCAGTGTGAGCGTGCGGAGGTGCCACACTGGGACCGGGCGCTACAATATTCCTTGACCCTTGACTACCTTGACTATATTCTGCCTAGTTTTAATAATGCTCTTGCTGTCTATTCCTGTATACAGATTATCATATATTGCTATTATACACTGATTTAGTCACTTGATGGAAGCATTTGAGCACAAACCGTACACAACCAGACTTCTTCTATATTTGGAAGGTCTCAAGGTTGGACTGACATTGCTTTGATAAGCCAGGAGCGAGATGACTTGTTTTCGCAACGATCTTCAGAGATGATTTTTTTTTTTAATTAAGACAGCACTTTTTCACACTACGTCTTTTTAACATGCGTCCTGAACGTTTTTTTGCTGCAAAAGCGGATCCTGCTTTTACAGCAAAAAACGCATGCAAACGCATGTGTTACTTTGCAGGATCCTGTCACTGGATGTTTAGGGGCGGGCATGTGATCGGGAGTGATGGGAACTAAACGTGCCAGACTGGGAGCCGGCTTCTTACAACTGCGGAGGTTCGTAACCAAGGTAACCATCGGGTATACTTGCTTGGATACCCGATATTTACTTTGGTTACGAGCGTCTGCAGCTGCTAGGAGCCGGGCTCCCTGCACACGTAACCAACGTAAACATCGGGTAACTAAGACCGCGGTTACCCGATATTTACCTTGGTTACGAGTGTCCGCAGCTCTCAGGTGGAGGAGAGGGAGGGGGAGAGACAGAGAGAGAGGTAGGAGAGCGAGGGACTGATCACGCGAGACTGGTTCTGGGCATGCTCAGTAGAGCAAGCAGGATCCTGTCTATCAGCATGCCAGCGTTCACATGCGTTTGCGTGCTGTTTAGTCAGGATCCAGCGATTTGCAGTATTTGGACGCAGCTCAAAAACGCTACATGTAGCGTTTTTGAAAGATGTTAAAAAACTGCAAGTCGCTGGATCCTGACTATAACACACGCAAACGCAGGTGAACGCATGTTAACGCGAGTCCATTGCAAATACATTGAAATGAAAACGCATTTGCACTGGATCCGTTTTTGCGTTAAAAGAACGTTCAGGACGCATGTTAAAAAGACGTAGTGTGAAAGCAGCCTTACATTGCTTTACTGCTCCAAATTTTACACAACCCTCAGTTCACATTGATAATAACCCACTGACATCTCACCCTCCACCAAGATATCTTCTCCTCTGACCTGTTGAGGAGCCAATTTAAAATTAGGTTACATGTTCATGCTCTATATATCTAGACCCCAGTTATATTTATTCACTATGTTTGTTTTGTTTAAAGGAAACCTGTCACCAGATTTGGTGACTATAAGCTGCAGCCACCACCAGTCGGCTCTTATATACAGCGCTCCACAATACTGTATATAAGAGCCCAGGCCGCTGTGTACAACGTAAAAATGACTTTATAATACTTACCTAAGGGATAATACTCACCTAAAGCCTGCTTTACACCTTACAATTAAGCATACGATATTGTATGCGATGTGACACGCCCCCATCGTATGTGCGGCACATTCAGTTTGTTGACCGTGTCGCACAAACGATTATTTGCCATCACACGTAGTTACCTTCCATACGACCTCGATGTGGGCGGCAAACATCCAATTCCTGGAGTGGGAGGGACTTTCGGCGTCACAGCGACGTCACGCGGCCGCCGGCCAATTGAAGCGGAGGGGCGGAGATGAGCGGGACGTAAACATCCCGCCCACCTCCTTCCTTCCGCATTGCCGGCGGGAGCCGCGGTGTAACGGGGGCAGGGGGCGCCTCAGGGGGTGTAGTCGGGTCCCCTCGCCTTGTGGGCTGCAGGCTGAACCCCGGCCCGGCCATTACTTGCAATACAGGTGTGTTGTTGGGGCAGAGTGTGGATGCATGGGGCCCATTCATGACAGCGTTCTTTCCCAGCTCTCCAGCTCCTTTTTCACTTTCAGGAAAGAGACAATTGCAGGCAGCGGATAAACCAAACACCGATTTTTTAAACAAAGCTTCCATCTTTTTGTTTGCAGCAGGTTTACTTTAGTACGTTACAAGTTACAGGTCCTTTTCTACAAAAACGGTTTCCTTTTTCTCTACGGGAACTTTCCTTTGCCTGCAGGGGCCAATTGTTATCCCCCTAGCAGTGGTACTCCTATCCCGATTTTAGTCCAGCCCTTTCCCAGGGATTTGTATTGAACTAGGGGACGGCTTCAGTACTCACTACCGGCTCCGGATTAGCTCCAACTTCTTCGCTCCACTGCCACAGCACCCACTCCTGCACTCTGCCCCGGCACTTCTCCTCAGCTCACTCTCCTGTTACTTCTCCCAGCACACTGCCCTGCATTCAGAGCCCAACCCCCCTTCTCTTCCCTCCTAGGCTGCCCTGCCCCTTCCTTCCCTGTCACTGTTACCAGGGGAACCACTCACTACACTGGCACCTAGGGGGGGAGAACCGTACATAACACATAACATTGTACAATGTGCCACCATACTCCTGTGGCGTCTTCAGGGGGGGATTCTCTTTCCCGGTTCGGGGGTCCGACTACCCCTTACAGCGGGACGCAGGTAAGATCTGTTCATCGTTGCCGGGGTGTCACACACTGCGATGTGTGCTGCCTCGGGAACATTGAACAACCCAACGTGCAATTTTTAGCAAATGAACGACGTGTATGTGATGAGAACGGTTTTACGTTCAATCGCAATCGCACGTAGCTGTCACACGCTACAACAACACTAACGATACCGGATGTGCGTCACTTACGACGTCACCCCGCCAACACATCGTTAGATATGTTGTAGCGTGTAAAGCCCGCTTAAGGGTCGGTGCGGTTTCAGACTTGTCAGATGGGTGTCTCAATTCTTCGCTACCGGCGCCTCCTCTTTCGGCAATCTTTGTCCTCCTTCTTCTGAAGCCTGGGTGCATGATGCGTCCTACATCATCCACACTAGCTGGCATTGAGGTCCTGCGCAGGTGCAATACAATACTTTGATCTGCGCTCTTCAGGGCAGATCAAAGTCACCGGTGCAGGACCTCAATGCCGGCTAGTGTGGATGACTTAGGACGTGTCATGCACCCAGGCTTCAGAAGAAGGAGAACAAAGATGGCTGAAAGAGGAGGCACCGGTACCAGAGAACGGAGACACTCATCCGCAGTCTACACCGCACCGCCCCTTAGGTGAGTACTATAAAGTCATTTTTTACATTCTACAGAGTGGCCTGGGCTCTTATATACAATATTCTGGAATGCTGTTTATAAGAGTCTACTGGTGGTGGCCGCAGCTTATAGTCGCCAAATCTGGTGACAGGTTCCCTTTAAGATCTTAAGTTATGCTATAGGCTCAGCTTTGGCTTATGGTTGGTGGAGGCCACTGGGCAAAGAAAAACAACTTGTTGAGAGCCTCTACATTAACGTAGGCAGCTACTGGCTAACTGACCTGGCCTTTACCACTAAATCCTCTTTCCACTAGCACATATCCCAAGACTGTTCTAAATTACTGTATTTTCTGGCGTATAAGACGACTTTTTAACCCCTGAAAATCTTCTCAAATGTCGAGGGTCATCTTATATGCCCAGTCGTCGGAAAATATGGTAGTCCAGAAGATGAAAGTCTGATAAAAAAAATCAAAGCCTTCCATATACCCAGTCGGGCATTGCTTCCAATCCATGTGGAATTTGATCACATGTGCAGGAGGGAGGCAACGGGCCACTTGGGTGCCACATTCCTTCGCCAAGGATGTGAGTTTGGGTGGGGTGCAGGACAATTACTGGTTTCTTCAGTGGTTTATAGCTGTCACTTTAGGAGTAGATACTATAGATAACTTTAAGAAAAAGCAATGGAAGATTGCGTGAGACCAATATGCAATTAAAGTCCTAACCCTCTTAGCCTTTCATAACTTAGAGTCTTATAGGCCTCAGGTGGTTTAGATGTGGTGGTCTTGACCCTTAATTCTTAACAGTAACAGCAACGACACCCATTATATTCTGCCTGGGACTCAGACTAGCTGGCTCCCATTATGAGGCTGCAAAACGCATCCACCTGGAAGACTCAGAGCGCCGCATCAGCCGGCCCAACGCCGCCCCCTGACAGCTGCGCCTGGGGCACATGCCCCGCCAGCCACTCCCTACGCCTTTGATCTTTGCTATGGGCCTCATTTATCTGTACCTACACATACTATTTGACCATTTTTTTTAAAGAGTAACTAAACTTTGCATGTAAGTATCCTCCACATATTCCAAGGTTATACATTTTTTCAATTACTTCATTACCTTATTTTGCTTCCTTATCTCCCAAACACTGCCCTGTAGTGCCTTGTAATGCCAAGTTCATGCTATATTAGGAACTGCTTATAACTACTAATTAGCAAACATCCCTACACTATATACAAACTATCAGGTCAGGACTTTCCCTGTCCTCTCGTCCCTGGGTTGTGAACTGTCCAGAAATTCCAGGTCAGGTTGTAAAATGAAGGCACTTTTTTGCCCTGTCCATAGATAAAAATGTTTAGGTGTCTGTGACTTTTTTTGAAGCTGTAGAATCTTATACAGATTATTTTGGTAGTAATTATCATCATTTTGCAGTTTACAGTGGATGCACCTAATGTTTTCATTTCAGAACTATGGACTTTAGATATAGATCATTTATAATCATAACGATTTATTAGGGTTTTCTAATGTGTCTGTAAAAAATATTGTCTTTCCATGATTTTTTGATAAGCTGTTTGTGACAGTGGTGGGTGTGGACCGTCTGTGCAACTGACCGGGCTTACCCTGGAGGGGCATAACTTGCTACCTGGTCTTTGCTGAAACCTCTGATGGTGAAGATAGATTTGGGACATTAGGGTAGTCACCAGGTGCTACTCCAGGGCAGTCCCATGACCTGCAGAAGCTGAACTAAACTGTCTTTCCATGATTTTTTGATAAGCTGTTGTACCGCCCCGCGCTTGGCTGCAGCCGAGCCGCTCAGATCCGGGCTCGTTGGTGGGTGGCTCGAGCGCCTCCAGACCTGGGGTCACTTCGCTCTGAAAGGTGGTGCTGGCGCTTTTGGATGGGGGTAGGTAGGTGCACGGCCGGAGCTGTGTTTGAGTTCGTGACGCCACCCACGGGTTGTGGTGAAGTTGGACACCACCGCTGTGATTACTGGGCACCCGGGGGAGATGGTAGTGCAGCAAGATGTTAACCCCTCCATGGGTAGGGATGATGGCCCGGTTATTGACACACACACAAGTCTATGGTAAACCAAGTTGATGGTGGTCGGTGCCCGCAGCCGGCTGCGTCTGGTCCCCCACCCGGTTCAGTGGTCTTGGCCTTTCTCCTGCACCGTGTTGTGTACTTTGGCTGCCTGCGCTTGCAGCATCAGGAGTCCGCTCCCTGGCTGTGTGGATATCGGGAGAGCCCTTTTGCCCGCAGACGCTGGCCCATGGGATCTCTCTGCCTGTGCGGTGGCTTTCTATCCCCCTCGGTGGGCTGTTGTCTTCAGTCGGGACTTGGGTGGGAAAGGACCTATAGTCCAGACCGCAATCAGTTAATTAACTCAGTCCAGTGGATTCTGGACCTTGTTTCAGGGTCTGAGTACCCCCCCTGTTTGCGCTGGTTTCCGAGTCGGTTCCCCAAGTCGGTACCGGCAGCCCACTACCCTGTCCCGGTCCACCACAGTTCCACTGAGCGTCTTCCCGGCTCCTGCAGGCTAAGGCCACCGTTTGCCTCCTAGCCAAAGGTGCCCGGGCTCCAACCCCGGCACCTGTCAGACTCCTTCACTCCACTTCACTCTCCACTAAACTGATCTGACTGACTGCCTGTGTTTCCTGCCTCAGGCCCTCTGAACTCCTTAGTGGGCATGGCCAACTGCCTGGCTCCGCCCCCTGCTGTTTCCATCAAGCACTGAGGGAGGTGACTAGGTTTTAATGGTTGGCTGATGACACCTTTTTGGGGTCTATCTGTGACTACCTGGCTAGTCCAGGGCGTCACACTGTCTGTGACGTTGGTGGGTGTGGACCATCTGCGCCACTGGCCGGGCTTACCCTAGAAGGGCATAACTTACTACTTGGTCTTTGCTGAAACCTCTGATGCTGAGGATAGATTTCGGCCATTAGGCTAGTCACCAGGTGATACTCCAAGGCAGTCCCCAGACCTGCAGCAGCTGAACTGAACTGTCTTTCCATGATTCTTTGATAAGCTGGCTGTGACGTTGGTGCGTGTGGACCATCTGCGCCACTGGCCGGGCTTACCCTGGAGGGGCATAACTTACTACCTGGTCTTCGCTAGAGTCTTTGATGGTGAGGATAAATTTGGGCCATTTGGCTAGTCATCAGGTGCCACTCCAGGGCAGTCCCCAGACCTGCATCAGCTGAACTGAGGGTCAGGGATGCAAATACAAAATACAGGCCATAAAACGGAGATGTGGTCAGACAGTCCGATGTCGGTTCAGGCAGCACAGGTTCAGAATATGAAGTTGGGGTCAGGAGAGAACAGAACAGAATAAATGAGTAAACAACCCAGGGTCGGTAACAGGACAGTCAGAAGAGAGGAACTGGCTATTATATCCACTACTGGCAGGGGCTAGACCAGAGAGCAACACTATGCAAGACCCAGGTATACAAATTCCTGCAGTCTGGTTGCACTTCACTATAGCTGGGTGCAAACTCTCCAGCAATAGAAAGATGCAGCAGTGCTGGGAATGTTACAAGAGGCAGTTCAGCGAGATGATCTAACACCGGAAGGAGTTGAGTGGCTCTGGCCATGAGTAAGATGGCGTCCCCATACCATGCGATTCACCGGCATGATACTGTTTAAGAAAAGTACAAAATCAAGTTGGCAATCCTACCCTCTACTTCCCATCCTGGTACTAAGACAGGGGAATTATTATACTCTGATTATTTGAATCTGTATTCAAACAGATGTTTGCTGAGCAGCAGTTAAATGCAGCTCATAAAGAACCACAAACTTTGCAACTTTGCATTGAAGCAGCACTGAAGCACAGTGTCTGGGAGAAAAGAAACAAAATATTATAATTAAATATATCAAGTATACTACATAAAGACACCCCCCCCCAAAGATAAAAAAAAACCCAAAAACATTTTGCATTGCCTGGAAGATAATTAAATAAAAAAACAAAAATAAAAAAAAAATAAGATTTATTTTGTGCTATATGTAAAATGAAAACTTGACTATTGGCAAATAAAGAGTTAAATGTAAAATTAGTCTTTCAAGAATAGTTACAATCAAATTCGCTGAGTCTTATAGCGATGACTAATTGTATATACTTAACCTCGCTAACCATAAGAATCACTGTCTTATTTTTAAATGTTGCGAAGAAACCTCTGTGCATTCCTTCAGGGTGTAATATGTAGATACTAAAACACATTAAGGCTTAAAGAAGACCTGTCATCAAATAAAAAATTACCAGTGTTTGATCTTATATTATCCCCGCTCTTACCCTTAATATTAGGGCTTTTGTTCCCTAAAATCTGCCATACAGATCCAGAGATATGGACCGTTTTATTCAGTGCTAATTTTGAGTGGCTTTACTAAGAGGGCGTGGATTGGTAATTATAAAGAGCAGACTATAGACACGCCCCCGAGGATCATAAATTGATTGAAAATGGCCCATACAGTATCTGTGGAACAGCTTTATGTATTTTGAAAAAAAAACAAAAAACTGTATTACTCAGGGAAACAACCTAAATGAAATAAAAGCAAAATCTTGTATCTTTTCACCTGATGACAGAGCTAATGGATTACACATGTTTTGTTATACACATGTTTATCTCCATTGTGTGTATTCAAACAAAAAAAATAGAGAAAAAGAAGGCAACTTGGACATATTTCACACAAAACTCCAAAAATAGACTCTTAAAGGTCCCTGTTGTAATGGTTTGGAGTGGTGGCAAAACATTTGTATCACCTCTTTTTTCATATAGTTCCAGACATATGTCCTTTTTATTTAGTGGACCTTTCTATCATCTTTAGCAAGGGGGCATAGCTCACAGGATATTAATGCAAAATAGCTTAAAGGCACGCCCTATGGGATGTTGTGAGCCACACCTCCATGTAAACAATGTGAAAATTAGCACTAAACACGGGCTCCTTCTTCAGGCAGGTTGACAAATCCATAAGTGAGACAAGAGTACAACATTTAAGAGATGTGGTGCCTCCTAATGATAAGCTAAGGCTATAAAGTAATTAATTTTTAAACCTGCCTGAAGAAGGAGCCTCTTAATGCTTGCAAATATTATTTTTCTGGTTAGCAGGTGGCTGGTATTATCAGGCTGGGAAGGTCCATGCTTATTTGGCCCTCCCCAGCCTGAAAAAATCAAAATGCTGTGGAGAGAAAAGCGCACATAGGGTCTTATCTGGCAAACAATGCAGGCTTAGAAAATGAAAACAGGTGCTCACCTATGGAAGTTGTGACAGGCACAACTCCTATGTATGCAGTAAATGGTCAAGCAGCAGCCCCGATGATGCAACAGGGAATCATGAATGGATAAGAAAGTCGGGTTTAACACTGCGCTAAAACCATGAAGCCAAACGATGTGATGAATTCTTTGCTATATTTTCTTTATTTAGGCCAAGTCTACATGTTTCAAAGGCATGTCCGCCTTCTTCATCAGGACAAAGGAAAAAAAGATCATGCTGTTTTTTCCTTTGTCCTGATGAAGAAGGCGGACATGCCTTTGAAACATGTAGACTTGGCCTAAATAAAGAAAATATAGCAAAGAATTCATCACATCGTTTGGCTTCATGGTTTTAGCGCAGTGTTAAACCCGACTTTCTTATCCATTCATGATTCCCAGCCTGAAAAAAAGCAGCCCACAGCCTCCCCAGAAGTAGTGCATCTATTAGATGTTCCAATTCTGATGGTTTGCCCAGCTCTTCCTGATTGCAGTGCAGTGGAAATTGGGGTAATACTTTTGTGGCTGATGTCAGTTGGCTGTGAATTAACAGAGCTGTCATCAATCCCTTTCCAGTCTAAAAATTGCAGTCACTCCAGCAGTGACACATCCATTAGATATGCCAATTCTGGCACTTTGCCCATCTCTTCCTGATCACCCTTCTGCAGTGGAAATCAGGGTAATACTTTTGGGGTTAATCTCAGCTGTGAATTAACAGCTGGCATCAATCCCTGGTGTTAGTAAAGGAGAGGCGTTTATCAGACATCCTCATTCCTGACACAGCAAGTGTTTTTTTTTTTAACTGTACATTTGCCAGGTTACTAATGGAGATGTCTAATAGACTCTTCTCCAATATTAACACCACGGATTGAAGCCAGCTGTCAATTCACAGCTGACATAAACCCCAAAACGATTACCCCAATTTCCACTGCACCAGGGCAATCAGGAAGAGATGGGCAAAGTGCCAGAATTGGGGCATCTAATGGCTGCACCACTTCTGGGGTGGCTGCAATTTTTAGACTGGGGAGGGATTGATGCCAGCTCTGTCAATTCACAGCTGACGTCAACCACAAAAGTAGAAAAAACTCAAAGTCGATAACGCTGGGCACTGTTCACAGTATGCCGAGGCAATTTTACTGGGAACTCCATTATACTATCACACACCATGGTTCTCAGATGGTTAATATCTTCAGCAGTAAAGCAGAAAAAACAACAAAGCTACCACGGTGCTCTTTCAAAGCAAACACACGTTCATATTGAAAAATAGGAAAATCGAAAGGCACTCACCGTTAAAGCTGTACAAAATTCCTTTATTGCAAAAAGGGTTACAGATCAGGGCATCACTGGAGGGAAAAGCACACAAACATGCCGGACAAAAGTATTATCCCGATTTCCACTGCACCAGGGCAATCAGGTAGAGCCAGGCAACCATCAGGATTGGAAAATCTAGTAGATGCTGCTATTTTCAGGCTGGGAAGGGCCAAACAAACATGAGCCTTCCCAGTCTGATAATACCAGCCCTCAGTTTTGTCTGCTTTACCTTTGCTGGTTATAAAAATTAGAGGGGAACCAATGCCATGTTTTCTTTTGGGCATAAAAGTACTTATGTCCATTTTTCTGGCGAACACAGTACCACAATATAATTTTTTTATTGCATATCATACTATGCATGTGAGAAAGGAGTTTGGATTGATTGATCAGTAATGGTCACGGCATGATGAGCTTACTACTATGGTTGCAGGGCTGAGATCTGTACGTCAGACTTTTCATTTAGCAGCGTCTTACGACTCAATGAGCTGGAATGAGTTACAATAGATGAGGTTGGACTTGTGTGCCTGGCTCTTATCAAAGATGAAACCGAGCACATCCTATTACACATATCAACTAATAAGTCAGATTCTGATGTCTAGTAACAGGTTTTTTAGTTTTTTTTAGTTTTTTTTGCTTATGACAGTATTCTTTAAGCTATAGATGATTTCTATGAGCATGTTACTTTATTTGTAATAGAATTTAATAAAACTTATGTTTATTTACCATTTTGCATCAAAACATCTTGCAAAGTTTAAAAGCAAAGTGTCATCAGAAAATGATCCATCATCAGGTTTTTATATTAACTTTATTTAAAAATAATGTAGCGTACAAATAAAAAAAAAAAAAATTTGCAATTTTCATATAGGTCACTGTGGCTTTTTAGGTTCATACTTCTAGAGTTTTCAGATGTCTCATTATCATCACAGCCAGGAATACAATGACAGGCAATGACTGCTTTATTCAGCAGATAACACACGATCCAACACTCGTAGAAGGTGATGTCACAGCTCCCCCTAAAATTCTTCACAGTGACATTTGCACACACTCATTAACTGCTTTGAGGCAAAAGATAAGGTCTTAGCCAGTCTATTGCTGCTAATGTATTTATGAATATCCTGAAAGAACAGAGTATAAGTAAAAAAAAGCCCAAGTGACCCGTGTGAAAAATTGCAAAATTTCTAAATTTTATAATACAGATTGTGATGTGAAAGAAAATGAAATTAACAAAATTTGTAAAAAAAAGTTCATATAATACAAACATATAAAATACTAGCTGTAGTACCCGGCGTTGGATAGTAACTATCTCTCTGTCTGTCTCTCTCAGTCTGTTTGTCTTTCCCAGTTTCTGTCGGTCTCTGTTTTTCTCTCCCAGTCTCTATTTGTCTCTCCCAGTCTCTGTCTGTCTCCCCGTCTAGCTCCCTGTCTGTCTCCTCATCTGTCACCCCATCTGTCTCCCCATCTGTCTGTCTCTGTGTGTCTGTCTCTGTCTCTTTCCTTGTCTGTCTGTGTGTCTATCTCTCTGTATGTCTGTCTATCTCTGTATCTGTCTCTCTCTATCTCTGTGTCTGTCAGTCTGTCTGTCTCTTTCCCCATCTCTGTCTCTTTCCCCGTCTCTGTCTCTTTCCCCGTCTCTGTATCTTTCCCTGTCTGTCTGCCTCTGTCTGTCTCTTTGACTGTCTGTCTCTTTCTCTGTCTATTTCCCTGTTTGTCTCTGTCTGTCTGTCTGTCTCTGTCGCTTTCCCTTCCTCTTATTCTGTCTGGGCCTATGTCTGTCTGTCTCTCTCTCTTTTTCTGTCTCTCTCTCTCTATCCGTCTCTCCACCGACATCTTATTATCTCACACATAAGCTTCTTATACTATGAATGTCTTTCGTTCCTATAGAAACCACTCACAGGTCCTATTAATAACCTTTAGCTTGCAGCTCCATTCACTTTAATGGAGGCAGGTTTTTTGGAGAGTAACTGTAAAGCGCAGGGTTAAATTTTCCTGTCAGTCTATGACATTCCCTGAGTCACATTGGGTGTCTGTGCAAAATTTCGTGATTGTAAATGCGACGGTGCAAATTCCTTTAGTTGACATACATGCATACACACACACAAACACACACACACACACACACATACTGTACATACATACACTCAGCTTTAGATTTAAATATTTGTATTTTGTAAATAATGACTGATGTTTCGCTAAGTAAATTAAAGCCTTTGCAACAAGTAGAAGTGTCCTGACTCTCCTGGTCGCTTCGTATTGAGGATAATAAGCCTCCTTGCTCTGATTTGTGGATAAAAATTCAGGCCTCGATTATAAAAAGCTCTAAGCGGCACATTAAAAACGATCTAAGTGATCATTAAAATCAGTTGACTTTTTGGACAGCAGCTGCCGTTTGATGTAAAATCAATCTGTTGATGAGAAAATTAAAGTGCGCAGTGTTCCCCAGCCCTGAAATCTGTTCCAAAACTGCTCTGAAAATGCATTAAATCTCCCCTGACTTGATTTTCGTGTTTAATTAATAATGACAGTGGGCACGAGTCACCTAATCTGCAGCTATATCTATGTATTTGGCATCCATGCTTTAAATATGTAAATCAGAAATTGGACGAGAGCAATATATTAGACAATAGACAATGTAGACGGCAGAATGGTCCCTTTTTGTAATGATGTGATGTATGATCTCTGTAAAATATTCTGTGGCTTTAGGTATCTGCACATGATGTGTTATTCAGGGGATTCTGCCCGGAATCCCCCTGAAAAAGCACTGCGAAACCGCACAAAAAAAATGGTTGTCAGAAGCAGACATTTTTTTCTAATCCTGAAAACCACATTAAGCAATCATTATGTTACACATGGGTTTTATGTCATAATCCGTTTTATATTCCGCTTTTTCAGGGTGATTCCGCCAGAATCCCCCTGAAAAGGCACTGTGAAACCAGCCCAAAAAATGAATGTAGGGCACAGCAATGTGAAAACAACTTGCTGTCCACATCTAGCATTGTAGTTAAGCTGCATTGAAGTGAGAGGGATTGAGCTGCAATGTTTCACATGACCTGTGGACAGATGTGGCGCTGTTGTTGTCAGAAAGCAGCCATGTCTTTCTACTCCTGAAAGCCCCATTAAGCAATCATTATGTCACACATGGGTTTTATGTAATAATCTGTTTTATATTCCGCTTTTTCTGGGAGATTCTGCCTAGAATCCTCCTGAAAAGGCACTGCACAAGCGAACCAAAAATTGAACGTAGTGCACAGCAATGTGAAAACAACTTACTGTCCACATCTATCATTGCAGTTAAGCTGCATTGAAGTGAGAGGGATTGAGCTGCAATGCCTCACATGACCTGTGGACAGATGTGGCGCTGTTGTGTTAAAAAAGCAGCCAGGTCTTTCTAATCCTGAAAACCCCATTAAACAATCGTTATGTCACACATGGGTTTTATGTAATAATCCATTATATATTCAGCTGTTTTAGGGGGATTCTGCCCAAAATCCCCCTGAAAAGGCACTGCGAAACCGGCCTAAAAAATGAACATGGTGCACAGCAATGTGAAAATGAATTGCTGTCCTGATCTATCATTGCAGTTAAGCTGCATTCAAGAGAGAGGGATTAAGCTGCAATGTCTCACATGACCTGTGGAGAGATGTGGCACTGTTGTTGTAAGAAAGCAGCCATATCTTTCTAATCCTGAAAACCTCATTAAGCAATCGTTATGTCACACATGGGTTTTATGTAATAATCCGTTTTATGTTCCGCTTTTTCAGGGGGATTTTGCCCACAGTCCCCCTGAAAAGGCACTGCGAAACAGGACCAAAAATGAACACGGTGAACTATGCAGAGCCTATGCAGAGCGCAAAAGTGAAAACATCACTTGCTGCTGTGCTCTGCTCTTTGAACACTTATTGGGATAGGCTGTATCAATTCAACGTCTTCCTATGCAGAGCGCAGCATTCGAGCTGACTGTGTCACTGGCATTCAGTTTGAATTTGCAGAGTGCAGTAGCCAGTTACAAAGTCCGCTGATGATTAACATATATACGGTGCTGTATATATGTATATATATATATATATATATATATATATATACTGTATATATTCCTTTTTTATTTTTAGAACTATTTATTATAGTTGAGCTGAATAAGTGTTCAAATATGCAGAGAGCAGCGGCCCTGATACATTGACAGTACTGCTGCTCTCTGCATATTATAGGTAGCTGGGAGAGGGCTCCAATTATGAAGTCAAAACAATAGAAGATAGTAAGATATTGGTAAGATATAAAGCCGCACGTTTCAATCCTGAAGTGCAAAATGAGCAGACTGCATGTGTTCCCATTAAAGGAGCATTAACTGCATCTTCTATTCTCTGGACGGTCGTTATCAGCAGAGTCCGTGTCCTGCATTTCCGCTTCTCTATATATTAGGAGTTAACAGAATAGTTAGTGATGATGCACGGCCATTATGAATAATGCGTCTCAATATGGAACCTCACAATGAAATCCATGGGAAGCACCGTATGAACAACAATGGCTTTCTAATTAACTCTAGGGTTTAGGAGAAGTGAAAGAGTTTTTCCATGAAAGTTTATGGTGGTGTTATCAGTCCTTGTAAAGAAGGAGGAGGTGAGCTGTGAAATCACCTACTGTGACTGGTGAATACTGGGTTATCTCCTGTGTATAGATTTATCATTCACTGTAAAGGAGGAGGAGGTGAGTTGTGACATCTCCTATTGTGGATGATGAATCCTGTGTTATCTAATATATATATATATATATATATATTATATATATATATATATATATATATATATATATATATATATATATATATATATATATATTAGATAACACAGGATTCATCATTCACAATAGGAGATGTCACAGCTCCCTTCCTCCCCTCCTGTACAATGCTGTTAACACTTTTATATATATATATATATATATATATATATATATAAAAGTGTTAAGTGTTAACAGCATTGTACAGGAGGGGAGGAAGGGAGCTGTGACATCACCTATTGTGAATGGTGAATCTACAGTTATCTACTGTAAATAGAGGTGTAATGAATCATTGTACAGAAGGAGGAGGTGAGCTGTGACATCACCTATTGTGAATGGTGAATCCTGTGTTACCTTCTGTAGATAGAGGTGTAATCAGTCATTGTATAGAAGGAGAAGGTGAGCTGTGATATGACCTATTGTAAATGGTAAATTATGTGTTATCTACTTTATAGAGACGTGTAATGAGTCATTGTACAGGATGGGAGGAGATGAGTTGTGACATCACCTATTGTGAATGATGAATCCTGTGTTATCTATTATTTATAGAAGTTTTAACAGCATTGTACAGGAGGGGAGGAGGTGAGCTGTGACATTACCTATTGTAAATGGTGAATTCTGTGTTATCTACTGTATATTGAGGTGTAATCAGTCATTGTACAGAAGGAGAAGGTGAGCTGTGATATCACATACTGTAAATGGTAAATTATGTATTATCTACTTTATATAGAGGTGTAATCAATCATTGTACAGGAGGGGAGGAGATGAGCTGTGACATCTCATATTGTGAATGGTGGATCCTGTGTTATCTCCTGCATATAGAGTGCGGCCGGTGCCATCTAGTGGCCAAAAGGGAAGTGGTAGCAAAGGTATTAGTAACATTGGGTCAGTGATGGCTAGGACAGCAGAGTGCCTTATAGATAGACAAGATGTAGCAGAATTAGGCCGGTTTCACACATCTGGCTTTTTGCCGGTTTGGCGGATGCGGCGCATGCCAGTACAGTGTGTACAGTACAATTGCAGCGCGACAAGCTGTCATGTGACCGGAGCATGTGACCCAGAAGTTACAGCGCTGTCATTGTACTGTATACACTGTACGGGAGTGCACCGCATCCGCCAAACCGGCGAAAAGCCGGATGTGTGAAACCGGCCTTAGAAAAGTGCAGGTTAGGCTACTTTCACATTTCCGTCTTTTACCCTCAGTCACAATCCATTTTGTGACTGACGCGACTGATCCGTTTCAGATAGTGTTAAAAATGATGCGACGGATCCTGTGAAAAAACAGATCCGTTGTACTATTTATTTTTTCATGGGAAAGGTTATGCACCATACAAAAACAATATGTACCCATCGGGGGAGGAAAGAGAGAGAGAGAGATATTTCTAACCGGAAAGGATTTTACACATCTGAGCATGCTCAGTTGCTAAAAGACGGATCCGTCACTGGAATCCATCATTTGACGGATTCCGATGGATTCCGTGCCCATAGACTTCCATTATACCAAATGACGGATGCTGACGGATCCGTCGCTGTCCGCTTTTTCGACGAACACAAAAAATGTTCGACGGTCAGTCATTCCACGACTGATCTGTCGCGAGACAGATGCAACGCAATGGAAAAAACTGAATTTTCTCAAGGCGACGGATTGTGACTGAGTGTAAAAGACGGAAATGTGAAAGCAGCCTTAGATACACAGTGCTGGTGGAATGCAATAGCCGGGGTAGCTCGGCCGCATTTCACAGCATGTATACTATGGGTTAAGGGAAGGTTTAGCCCCAGAGAGGAGCTTGGGAACTAGGTTCCTGGGATAGAGATAAAGAATGGGGAGAAGAAGATGGCTGCCTGAGGAGCAGAGTGTGTGTGGTACCGGGTTCGGACTGGTCCACCTATGAGCAGGTCCGTTGTCAGGACCCACAGAACATGAGACAGAGTTTTGCACTGGAGCACATCTTGGGCGATTGGTTGAATCATTCCTCTCGGAGAAAATCAAAGCCCGACACGACCAGCAGAGATCTGCAGCTGGCGGGTATTGCTGTATCTACGGTAAATTGTTTGCTCATGTTCCATTTGTTATAGAACACATTATTTTTTTTCTATATTCCATTTTGTTCTTTAGTTATTCTAAGCACATTTTGTTTTTAAGTTTTTGCGCTTGTGTCTTTCAATCATCAAATCGTCAGAAATGGAACAGCACACAAGAGACTTGCAATAACTCATCTGTACGCGGAATGATGGAAGAAGAAAGAGGAATAAAAACTAATTAATAATCATCGAGCTTTTAATAAGTGAGAAATACATCTAAGGAAGAATAAGACAAGGACATTCTGCATTACATGAGTGCACCAATTACAAAATAATGCCGAAAAATAAGACCTGACAACTTCGATGGATCCGTCCTCTTTTACCTTTTGTCTTGACTCAATATATCACCAGATGAGTGGCATGAGATTACCAGCTTTAAAAAAAAAAAAAAACAACCTAAAATCCACTGTGATTTTGTGATGCTTTGTCGGGAGATGTTTTTACTATTAGTGACTTGAGTATTATTTGGTTCTTATGTAAGTTTCATAGTTTCATAGTGTTTAACACTAGAAGTCCCAGGAATTTTGAGCTCCATAGGGTTTCAATGGTAGAAATGTTAAATGACCCCCCTCTGGGACTTCTAGTGTTAAGGTAGACTTAAGTCCATCGGGTTCAACCCATGACTTCAATTACCATTTCTCAGCCCTAGACTCCAGCCTACACAAACCTCTCTTCAATATTAAATTATCCTCCCCTTTATTAATTACTTTACATAGTATAGTATCATCTGCAAAAATTGAAATTCTACTCTCAATGCCCCCAACAAGGCCATTAATAAATATGTAAAAAAAGAAGAGGGCCCAATACTGATCCCTGTGATATCCCATTGTTAACTGTGACCCAGTCCGAGTATGTTCCATTAATAACCACCCTTTTGTTTCCTATCACTGAGCCAATTCTTAATTCAGTTGTACATTTTTTACCCTATTACCATTAATCTCATTTTCTGTATAAATCTTTTGTGTGGCACTGTATCAAACACCTTTAACACTAGAAGTCCCAGGAATTTCGAGCTCCATAGGGTTCCAATAGTAGAAGTGTTAAATGACTTTTCTCTGGGACTTCTAGTGTTAAAAAATCCATATAGACCACATCCACTGCTTTTCGCTGGTCCAGTCTGGAACTTACCTGCTCATAGAAGCTGATGAGGTTGTAGTCAGATGAGTGGACACCGGCATATTTGTCTATGGTCTTATTCATACAGCAGAGCCATGTTCATGAAGCCTGTACAGCGGCAAATGGACTGCCCATGCCTCCATAACATACATCAGCAGCTGTAACCACCCCCACCCCTGCATTGACTGACAGCCGCTGAGCATTAGAACCAGCTGTCAGTCAGTTCCGGAGGCGTGGTTACAGCCGCTACTCTCCATACACAGAGCGATTACTGAATTGGTGCCAGTGCCTCCCTTGTGACTAAGACACGAAGGCTGCCAGGGGAATAAAAATTCTTTTCCTCCCGGCAGTGAGACTTAATGTGCAGGGACCGGGCAGGATCAGAGTGCTAATAATCTTCAGATTAACCCCATATCTGCCGGTTAATAGCTTTTTTCCACGTTCCAGGGTCCCTTTAATTGTGTGTAGTTTTTACATTTAAAAATGTCATACAAAAAAGTTTTCCAATACTCCATCATGAGATTTAAAACGGGAAAATGACATTAAAATCTGGAGTATAGGCATACAAAAAAAGTTGCTGATGCGTTTCGAGTCTAACTGATTTAAATCATAGAAAAAAAATTAAAAAGTGGCAAATCAGTGGTGTATACACAACGCCCCAACAATCATCTAATGACATCATGTGTAGTTATAGTTATCGGGATTTTTCATTTTTAAATCTTGTCCTGGATTATAAAACTTTTTGTTATGACTTTGATCAAAGCCTTAGGCTAATTTCACACATCAGTTTTTGGCATCAGGCACAATCCGGCGTGTGCCTGATGCAACGGATCCGGCGCAGAATATGCAAAAACTGATGTGCCTGATCCTTTTTTTTGACGGTTCCAATATACCTGATCCGTCAAAAAACGGATCCGGCGCATCCATTTTTGCATCCTTTTCGTCCATTTTTTTTTGCTGGATTCGATTTTTTCAACACATTGGAGCATGCTCAGTTTACAAAAACGGATCTGGCGGCCGCATCCATTTTTTACCGCATTACGCCGGATCTGGCATCCATAGGCTTCCATTGTAAAACGCGCTGGATCTGGCGCGATGCGTTTTTTTTTGCCAGACAAAAAAACGTTACAAGATACGTTCCCTCCGGCCGCCACTTTAGGCAATTATGACAGATCCGGCAAAAGCCGGATGCAACGCAAGGCCATCAGGCACAATCTGGCGCTAATACAAATCAATGGGGATAAAACGGATCCGGCGCCGCATCCGTTTTACCCGTTTTTTCCCGGATTGTGCCTGATGGAAAAAAACTGATGAAATTAGCCTTATCTGTGCACAGAAGAGTGGAATAAACAACATATACTGTAAATATTGGATGGGGTAAACTGCATCTCTAGAATCTTTTACGTTTATCGAAATCCCACAAAATGCTGTGGGTTTTTTTTTTGTTTTCCTTTTCCCCAAAAATTAGTAATATTTTTTTTTCAATACATTTATTTATACCTCAAAATAATGTTAATAAAAACTAAAAAAATCCAGCGGTTTTAGCACTAAGCTGATGGAAAACCCAAAAAAGTGTCAAAAAAGTCTCAAAATGCAGTGATGCGAAAACTAAAAAGTGAAAAAAACACAATGTAGGCTGAGCACCCAAAATGATAAATTTTTTAAGGCTTAAGGGGTTAAAAAAAATAAAATAATTCAGCGCAATTAAAAAACGTCATTACTTTTATGTCTGAAAAATAGTTTTAATTACTGTCGTTATTCTTGGGAACCTCTGAAGATCCTTAGTATCTACTCTCTTTGAAATACAAGGTCTGTGGCTTTTTTTGTGACGGTAGAAGCGTATGGCTAAGTGTTTTCTCCTAGCGGAAAATATAATGATGCAGGTAAATAAATGAAATTACAAAACGGAACACAATTTTGCTTCAATTTACATTTTCATCCGTGTGAAACTGAAGAATAGCATCAAAGTGCCTCAAATAAAACGTGGGAAGAGCCTGTGTACAAACCCACTGGGATGCAATGAAGCAACATGAAAAGACAAAGTTGGAAAAAGCGTAATCTTCGCTAAAAAACAAGGTATTACTCTAATATGCCAGAGCCACATCCCCCTTATCAGTATTTAGGGGGATTCAGATGGTTTTCATGGTTTTACGAGGGTCCGGATTCATGTCAGAATGTTTTACTTCAATGTCCTTTGAAGGTCATCTGGGTTATTAATATTTATTAGATATAATACACATAATATATCCAGAATATATATTGAACATTAATGTATGATGTCTACAAGAGAACAAAGACTTTTTTCCATTACTGTTGGGGCATGTTCTGTACCAGCTAGAGAGCCAAAGGTTGCCGATCTCTGCTTAGAGCATTTCACCTCACAAGGATTGTATAGTTCAGATAGTTTAGGGTACGTGTATGTGCCGCCCCGGCGCAAACCGGGGTGCTCGGATCCGGGATGGTCGTGGCTCGAGGGGTCCAAACCCGGGCTCGGTACTCGCTCCGATCCTCGAAAGGGGATTATTTACAGGGGAGAAGTTTGTGACACCACCTGCGGGTTGCGGTAATGGGAGTACCGCCGCTGCTGGAAGGAGTACCAAGGTGTCAGTCCCTCCGCAGCCTCTGGGGTTTTGGTGGGGCTATTTGGGAGCGCAGGGTGCAGCAGACCAGGGTACTCACTGTGGGTAGTTGTGGTGCTGGATGAGGATTATAAAGTAGACACACACACTGTAGATAAACCAACGTCTCTGTGCATCACAGTCACTACGGGGAGCCCGTCCAGGTGTCCGCTCCCACCGGTGTCATTCCGTGCACAATTTAGTTGTGGCCCCTTGGCTTGAAGCTGTTAGGGCCCCGCTCACTATATTTTAGTGTAGCTGTGCTCTTGATGGCCGGCACTCGGGATTTTAGTGGGCCACTTTATTGGAAAGCCCTATCCCCCGTGGTGTGCTGATGCCTTCAATCTCTGAGCTCTTAGGGAAGTTCATAAAGAGACTCTCCCTCCCAGGTTAATTTTCAGGACGTTGAATTGGCTCCTGACCCAGGGTCCTGTAACCCGTCGTGCTCAGTTCTTTTGGGTTTCTGATGCCGACAGTCCTACACTATGTCTGTTGCACCCTCTCCAATGTCTCTGCCACTGGTCCCCGACTCCTCTGGTCCCAGACCACCGTCTGCGACCGAACCTCTGTCTAGCTCCCCGGGAGCTACCACTCCAGCTCCTCACTCTTTGAGGGCTCTCACTCAACTCTCTCTTCTTCCCTCCCACCAGTCTGCCTGACCCCTAGGTGGGTGGCCCTATTCCGCTTAACCAGCCCACTGGTGTGTCTGACAGGTCATGATGTGAGGTGTGATTGGGATTTGTGCTGATAGTAGTGACATCGATTTCTTAGGAACCTGGAACCATGGGGGTTAGGCCCTGCACCCTGGGTGAGGATTGCAGTACCCTGTGGCACCCTGATATACTCAGGGGCACCACATGTGCGCTTAGTCAAACCCCTCCCATGAAAAATGTAGGCCCAGGGTCCCCCTTTGATCCAGTGGGTCCACTTTAGCTCATTACTTCTCCATCTCCAGTGGCGAGCATTACAGTTTATAAGTTGCAGTTCAATTAGTGAAGAAATCTAATGGGTATACGACTTTTAGTAGCTCTCTGATCCTTTCAAAGATTCACCAGTAGCAACAAGTTGGCAATCACTGGGCATCTCAGTTGGTGGGGAGTTAATAAGTTCATCTGCTGATGGCTGAGAGTCAATAGACTTCTGCCGGTGTCACACGGTACGATATATTGGGACGATATGTCGTCGGGGTCACGTTGTAAGTGACGCGCATACGGCATCGTTAAACATATCGTACCGTATGACACCTCCGAACGACTGTAAACGAGCAAAAATACTCACCTAATCATTTCTTGTTGACACGTCGTTCATTTTCAAAATGTCAGTCCTCCTTCTGTGCTCCGGTTGTTCATTGTTCCCGAGGCAGCACACGTCGCTCTGTGTGACACCCCGGGAACGACGAAAACAGCTTACCTGCATCCCACTGGCAATGCGGAAGGAAGGAGGTGGGCGGGATGTTACGTCCCACTCATATCCGCCCCTCCACTTCTATTAGGCAGCCGCTAAGTGATGTCGCTGTGACGCCGAACGTCCCTCCCCCTTCAGGAAGAGGATGTTCGCCGCTCACAGCGAGGTCGTTTGGATGGTAAGTACGTGCGACGGGGGTAAACGACTTGTGCGACATGGGCAACAAATTGCCCATGTTGCGCAAACGATGGGGGCGGGTACGATCGCTCGTGCGATCGCACGATAGATCGTCCCGTGTGACGCCGGCATTACTCTGAGGGAAGATCTGTGGGATAGTTATTCTAAACCAAGGACCATAAAGCCAGCCAAACGGGAACATCTTACCAATGTCTTTTTTTTTCTTCAGAGGATGGCTTGTCTGAGGTTACGACTCCTTTAGAATCTGGTTTGGACTCTTCTCTGAATTGTTTTTCCGGATCTTGACTAGAATTTTCTGTCAAGCAGAGTTTAAGACGATGTTTTCATCTTCTTTAACAATCTCATAGATGTTTGTTCTAGGTCAAGGAAAAGCTTGAACAGTATATGGTTTGGATTCCCATTTTTCATCTTTCTTGCTGGTCTGATGATTCTTTTTCAACCAAACAAGCTCTCCAATGTTCAAAGGTCTAGCTCCAGCATCCAGGTTGTAGTTCTCTTCTTGCTTTTGAAGTATGACCTTCATGTGGTCTTCCACAACGGCATTGGCTACGAAGAGGGTTAACAGCCTCTGTGACGTGGACTTGCATGGCAATGTCAGATGGTAGTCTTCCTTGATGCCATACATTAGGAAATAAGGAGTGTATCCGGTAAAGCAGTGGATGGTATTATTAGAAATGTACATCAATTCTGACAAGAGATCTGGCCAGCCTGCTCTCTAATGGACGTGTAGCATCTCAATTAAAGTTTGGTTCATCTTCTCCTCTTTAGTTGGCTTGGTAGCAGCCAAGTAGATCACATTTGGGCAGGGATTTGTAGGATCCATGAACTACACTATGAAGACATGATTAATTTTATCTTGAACCAATGGGAAGGCAGCCGTCACAGGAGTGGATGCATTACCGACAAGGTTGGTGGTTCATCTGGATGAGGTGGATATTGGAGTTTAGGCATTGGTCTGCCTCTCCTTTTTTACACATTGGTTGCAAGTTTGCAACTCCATCCTCAGCAACAGCGGTGGTACAGTCAGTCATTATGATGACTGCAGCTGGGAGAAGTTGGGTTTTTCAGTGTTGCTCCTTCTTCTTTCGCAGCAATGGCGCTGGTCTGTTAGGCACAGCGCGGTATTCTCATAGACTCCTCCTCTCAAGGGGATGTCTTCAGTTGTTTCTACGAGTACTGGTACTCTTCATTGTTAGGCAGGACTTTACTTCTGGAGGCTGTACTTTGCTGGTCCCCTTTTTTTGCTGTGGGCTGCTCTTATCTTTGCTTTTTGAACAGAGCACAGCCAAGACGGGATTGTCTTTACATTATAACTGCTCCACAGTCCTTAATTCTAACTCACATAGCTGGATTTTGAGATTTGTTGCAAGTCACACAAAGGTCCTGTTTGTGATGCCTAAGTGTAATATCACGTGAATGCGCGGAAGTTACCACTCCGCCAGGGCAGTGACAAAAAAAGGACGGGATTTGTTACTCCAGAGTGTACTTAGTTAATCTCTGCTTCTTGGTGATGTAATATGGTGCACTCCAATTAATCCAGGAAACAGAGTGGATGCAGGGTCAATTGCAACCATTGACATGTGAAAGCATAACAGAGAATCAGAGCCCATCATGCTCACACTCTCATCAGAGTTTGATCAAAGTGTGATTTGAATAATTGACCTGATATTCTTGGATGAGAGGATATATGTTTGTGGTGACCCCAGCCCAAGGGCGAACATATCATTGGAGCAACTTGTCCGGCTGCACAGGCGCCCAAAAGGTAAAGAGGCCCATTCTACCTCCAGAACAGGTGGAATTGTGCATTATGATAAGCTCTTGGGTTCCAAGGGGTCCATATATTGTTCTTGCGCAGGCGCCCTTTTCTGTCTGTGTCTGCCAGTACCCTAGCCTAATAGTGACTGTTATTCCTTGATAACATCTTTCGGCCATCTTTGTCCTCCTTCTGAAGCTAGTGTGGATGACGTGTTGTACGTCATCTATACTAGCCAACATTGAGGTCCGGCTAGTGTAAATGACGTTGAATGCGTCAACCCCACTAGCTTCAGAAGGAGGACAAAGATGGCCGAAAGAGGAGGCGCGGACCCGGAGAATGGAGACACCATTCGACCAGTCTGCACCAAACCACCCGTTATGTAAGTATTATGAACATCCGGTGACAGGTTCCCTTTAAGACTTTCTAGAACACTACTATCAAAATAAATTGCAGTCCTGAAATACAAAGTGCCTTTATTTGGATTGAAGTAGATTTATTAACCACCATTAATCATCATCATACATAAACTCACTCCAAGAAGCGATGCACATTATAAAATCCGAGCTCGCTATAATATACGGCACAGGAGTTCCCTAAGCTATACATCATACAGTATCGATCAATGACCTTATACAGTGACACGCTTTCTTGGTCATGGCAGAGATGTAGGGTAGAGTCCGGTGGGATGCAGGATGCGGCTTCTTACATTTCCTTGGGTGAGAGCTGATGTCTCTGATGCTTCAGTTCTCTGCCTCCCACACACGAGCAATATAAAAAGTGATGGGAGAAGTATAGAAGAATATAAATTCTAGGTGCATCAAATTTAAAATAAGTCGAGCGGAGGTGTGAAGAATTGTGTGATATCTATGTATTGCAGGCATTTATATTAATGGTATTTTTTTACTGTACTCTACGTACTATGGCATTATAGTGTATGATCAAAAGTTTATGTGGACACACAAACATCACATCCTTACTTCATACCATGGATATTAGTACAGTATGTAGCTTGTGCTCACTAACCTCGCATCTGCCATGAAGCCAGTCTTCTGCTGCCATTGTTTCAGAAGGTAGATTGGAATTAGATAATGGATGTCCCCAGTAGTGTAACTAGAGTTCGATGGGCCCTGGTGCAAAATTTGGACCTGGGCCCCCCCTATGTTGGTCAGATGTATATGTATGTATACATTTAGCGTTCTAAATCCTATAAAGACATATACGAATTGCACCCCTCATTATGTAGTATTGTCCCCCACCCTTTTCTAATGTCCCCCATCATGGGCTCCTTCCTCATAATGTCCCCTATCCTGATAGGTATGTCCCCCATCCTGGCATATATGTCCCTCATCCTAGTATATATGTTCCCCATTCCAGCCCACATCCTGGTGTATATATAACCCCATCCTGGTAAAAATGACCCCATCCTGGTATATATCTCCCCATCCAGGGTCCCTCCTGGTATCTACTGCCCCCCTTCTGGGGCCTCCTGGTGTATAGAGTGCCCCTCCTGGTATATACAGTCCCTCTCTTGATATATATTTTCCCCCTCTTAGTATATATGTCCCCATCCTGGTAAATATGTCTCCGTTCTGTCTAATGCAAAAAACATCACCTCCACCATTGGGAAACATTGTGGTTATCCATGAGCCGGGCAATGCCATGGTAATTTACAGCTGCTTGTTGACAGCAAAATGATGCTGTGGAGCCCTATCTTTGTGTGTTATTTGCTAGAACATGGTGGCTAGTTGCCCTTCACAATGTTGGTACCAGAGTTGCTTTACCAGCACAGAAATTTGTATTAATTCGCCTTGCGGTATTATACTATTGTAATGAAATCAATGTGCTACTCATGTAATGCATAGATGGGCTTGGTGCTTTGCCATTCTCTTTCTAAGAGATGAGATTCCTGAATGCCAGGCCAGGGGCATATGAATAGTGGGCACATGGGTTGTTATTGTACCCAGACCCTTGACTTTATGGGGTCCAAATGATCTCCTTGGCCCATATGAGAAGACAGAGCCTATTAAAAAGCCATGATATTTTGCTGCTCTGCTGGAGATTTTGCCTTGGAGCCCATGAGCTTTAATTTACACCATTGGGACAGACCCCTACCCAGTATCAATCTATTTCAAATAATGTATCTGAAAGTGGAGGATATTGACTGCCCTGCACTCTGATGATAGGATTGATTTATTGGTGATCAGTAATGTCTGCGGACTGACTTCTTTTTGCTCTGTTTCACCCAAGATTACATGTTTATTTTAAAAGGGTGATAGGTGATAACTAGTGATGGGCGATCGTGCTCACCGCTGCTCGTTACTCGTTGAGCATCGGATTGCACTGACGCAACTTGAGTAACAAGCATAATGTAAGTCAATGGGAGACTTGAGCATTTCATACTCACATAATTGAGGCTCAGCTGAGTAACGCCAATCACTAGTGATTTATTAATTGATAGGGGTCTGACCGTTGGAAATGCACTGATAAACACAACAGTGAACTTTTACCTTCATTAGAATGGAGCGGTAGTGCACACGCTTGGCTGCCACTCCATTCATTCTTTATGGGGCTGAATAGTGACTGAATGGAGCACCAGTCAGGCGTCTGAACTGACACTCCAATCTAGCAAGGATAAAAGTTGACCTTCATGGATAAAAATTCCCTATTCTGCTGATCGGTGGGGAGTCCTAATGGTTGGAACCCACTATGGTGTATATATAACCCCATCCTGGTACAAATGTCCCCATTCTGGTATATATGTCACCATCCTGGTATATATGTCAACATCCTGGGCCCCTCCTGGTATATACTGTACCCCTCATGATATCTACTGTCCTTCTTCTGGGGCCCTCCTGGTATATACTATTTCCTCCCCCTCCTAGGGCCCTCCTGGTGTATACTGTCCCCCTGCGGGTCTCTCTTAGTATATACTGTCCCCTTCCTAGTATTCACTGTCCCCCTCCTGGTATATATGTCCCCATCCTGGTAAATATGTCTCCGCTCTGTCTAATGCAAAAAACAACAACATTGTACTCCCCGTCCCTGGCTCCCACGTTGCGCAGCGTCCTCTTGTGCAGCCAGCGCACAGTGGTTGGCAGCTTTCATCGGTGTCTGTACTATTGCAACGCATGACGTCATTGCCATTTGCTGCCCTCAGTCACTGGGACACAGATGAAAGCTGTTGGCTTAGGTGACAATTTGTTTTCACCAGACCACCCCTTTAATTTTGATTTATAGTTGAAAGGGGGTGTCCTTTCATAAACAACCCCTTTTCAAATGAGACCCCTGGACCAATCCAATGATTGACCTGGCACCCTTACCAAATAGCTGATTTTGTTGAGCGTAGCCAGGCATTTTTCATGTAGAGGCCACTACAGAGGGTATATCGTAGTAATAGTGCACGATGGCTCAGTGGTTAGCACTCAGTGGTTGACTTGCAGCGCTGGGGTCCTATGATCAAAGGACAACATCAGCAAAGAGTTTGTATGTTCTCCCCATCGTTCTGAGGGTTTTCTCCAGGTAGTCTGGTTTCTTCCCACACTGATGGGGAATTTAGATTAACTGTCCCCATTGGGCTCACAATGTCTGTAAAGCACTCAAGAATAAATAAACATAATAACTTGGGATGATCGAATACTTCAAATATTCGGCTTCGTGAATATTTTCCGAATAAATCGCTGCTATTCGACTATTCACGAATATTCGATGCACAATGTAAGTCTATGGGAAACTCAACTATTCGGAACTATTCGGGCTTCCCAAAGACTTACATTGTGTATCGAATATTCGCATAGCGGCGACCTATTCGTCGGATATTCGCGAAGCCAAATATTTGAGGTATTCGATCATCCCTATTAATAAATAAATCTCTCTATCTCATAGATCGCCTATGGTAGTCATGAGACAAACCCTTTAATTTATACCCAATTGAGAAAACATGAACATTTAACATAATAGCTAAAGATGCCCACCTTAATGATATAAGACAACATTATTTGCAAATAATTCCACGGTGCACATTCCAGCATCCCCTAGAAAAAACAAACTAATATACTGTGTTCATATAAGAAAGACTTAATGTACGGCATTATTCCTAAGCCAGGTTTAAGTAATTCATGACTAATTCTACCTGACCTCTGCCTTACTATGTTAGCAAAGCTCCTTTATTTGTAAAGTCAAGTTATTGAATTCAGAATATAAGTAGGATGAAAGGAATTTATAATCATGTTTACTAAAATGCCCGTAACCTGGCATGTAGGAACCGGGCAGTGGCTAGATTTTAATAAATATCAAAAATACCTTCAGATAAAAAATTCGTTAGAATTAAATAAATAAAGGGAATGATGGTGCAAATATCATTAAAATTATTATTTTTATTCAACAATTAAAATAAATATTTTACAAATCCATATAAATATTAGGCAGGAAAAAATGTCCCATAAATTATAGCAGCGGTTTTACTAGGAAAATAAAGTGCATAATGCCAAGATCACTTAAAAAGTCAATCCCTAATATATGACAAAGTGCACAGTGCAAAATTGTATCTAAATCCTATGTCATATATAAATAAGGTTGTGGTATAATGATCCTATGTAAAAAGATTTTAACAGTTATTTAAATTGCAAGGAAAATGATACCTTAAGTGATCTGTAAAAGCTCCAACGTGTACCGCAAAGCCCCGACACGTGTTTCAGCGATCCTTTCCTCAGGGGGTGCTCAAGGATCGCTGAAACATGTGTCGGGGCTTTGCGGTACACTTTGGAGCTTTTACAGATCACTTAAGGTATCATTTTCCTTGCAATTTAAATAACTGTTAAAATCTTTTTACATAGGATCATTATACCACAACCTTATTTATATATGACATAGGATTTAGATACAATTTTGCACTGTGCACTTTGTCATATATTAGGGATTGACTTTTTAAGTGATCTTGGCATTATGCACTTTATTTTCCTAGTAAAACCGCTGCTATAATTTATGGGACATTTTTTCCTGCCTAATATTTATATGGATTTGTAAAATATTTATTTTAATTGTTGAATAAAAATAATAATTTTAATGATATTTGCACCATCATTCCCTTTATTTATTTAATTCTAACAAATTTTTTATCTGAAGGTATTTTTGATATTTATTGAAATTTAATGGTGATATTTATACGGAAATTTTGATTAGTGGCTAGATTTTGCAGATTATCTCAGTATAAACTGTGCAGGAACCAGAGAAATACCTGTGAAATGCTTAAAGGAATTGTCTATATGCCGGGTGTACCACCCTAGTGGACCTATGTTGGTCAGCATTAAACACTAACGGCAATGTATAGCCCATTGGAACGTCTCAAAATGATAATGGCTCATCACTAGGGGTTCCAGAACTGAGACCATAATCTCAGGATATAACCCAACCCCAAGGCCCCTATCAGGAAGAGTATCACACCAATTTTTGTGTCTGTACCTGTAGGTGCAGGCCTAACTCACTCAAGTATTGGTAAAAGAGCCATCAACATATTAAAAGTCCAAAAATTATCCCTATATTTGATCATTATGATTGTGCATTAGGACAGTGGTCTTCAACCTATATTTCCCTGGATTTTGTGAAAATGGGATTTCCAGAATCATCACTAGGGGTCCAGAAGCCAGACCATAACCTCAGGATATATCCCAACCCCAACCAAGGCCCCCATCGGGAAGAATGCCACACCAATTTTTGTGGCTATGCCTCTTAATGCAGGTCTATCTTACTCAAGTATTGGAAAAAGAGACATCAACATATTAAAACTCCAAAAATTATCCCTATATTTGATCATTATGATTGTGCATTACACCAGGAATCTTCAATCTATAGTTCTCTGGATTTTGTGAAAATGGGATTTCCAGAATTATCACTAGGAGTTCCAGAAGCCAGACCAAAACCTCAGGATATATCCCAACCCCAACCAATGCCGCCATCGGGAAGAATGCCACACCAATTTTTGTGGCTGTGCCTGTTAATGCAGGTCCATCTCATTCAAGTATTGGAAAAAGAGCCATCAACATATCAAAAGTCCAAAAATTATCCCTTTATTTGATCATTATGATTGTGCATTAGACCAGGAATCTTCAACCTATATTTCTCTGGATTTTGTGAAAATTGGATTTCCAGAATGCGGTTGTAGTTTTGCAACACTTGAAAAGACGTAGGTTTGAGATCACTGAATTATCCAAGGTGGGCACTTTTTGGATATTTCAAGGGAACCTGTCACCAGATTTAGTGACTATAAACTGTGGCCACCACCAGTGAGCCATTATATACAGCATTCCAGAATACTATATATAAGAGCCCAGGGTGCACTGTCTAACGTAAAAAACACTTTCATAATACTCACCTAAAGGGAATTCTGGTCAGATGGGTGTCTGCTCTCCAGTCCGCGCCTCCTCTCTGTGGCGATCACCGTTCTCCTTCTTCTGAGGCCCGTGGGTATGATGCATCCTACATCAGCTATACTGGCCGGCGCTGAGGTCCAGCACAGGCACACTTTGATCTCCCCTGCTCAGGGCAGATCAAAGTATTGTAGTGCGCATGCACGGGCGGGCTTTAATCTTTCCTCGTACATGCGCATTACAGTACTTTGACCTGCCCTCAGCAGGTCAGATGAAAGTGCACCTGCACAGGACTGCAATGCCGGTCTGTCTGCCTGACATAGAACACGCCATCCACACTGGACTAGGTAGAAGGAGGACGGAGATCACAGCACAGAGGAGCCGCCGGACCAAAGAGCAGTGACACCCATCAGTCCGAACTACCCCATAGGTGAGTATAATAAAAGTGATTTTTACATTATACAGCGCCGCCTGGGCTCTTATATACAGTTTTCAGGAACGCAGTATATAAGAGCTCACTGGTGGTGGCCGCAGCTTATAGTCACCAAATCTGGTGACAGGTTCCCATTAAGTTAAAGTCTCCATTAGTTCTTGCTAGAGAAGTTGTAGTGTTCTCCTTTCTATTGATAAATTGCATTTTTAAGACAGAAAATGTATATATTAAATTGTATTAGTACAAACACATATTGCACCGGGAAGTTATTAACCCTTCACACCTTTGTTTTTGCCTTTCATATTTGTAAGACATGACCTATTGTTTTAAAAATAACTTTGACATTTCATTCATAGCTTTACTGTGTGTATAAACTAGCTGCCGGCCAGGCATACCGTCCAGCGTTGGACACGTTTGTCCGGTAAATCTTACTAACTGAACCTCAAAAATTGACTTAGGATTCGCTCACATTTGCATATACCTAAATTGGTCCAATTCTCTTCCAGAAAAGTTGGACGAGTGAAATCCATTTGGTATTCCTTAAATCATGCTAGTGCTAGCGTCCGTATTCCATCCATATACAATGCGTATTTTCTCAGCAGCTATTATTCTGCAATCATTTACAGGACCATTTTCTGTGTTCTGTGCTTCAGAATGGTAATATGTCCGTAATATCGGATGGGATACGGATGGCTCGTGTGATATCCAATTTTTTTTCTTGCACCCATTAACTTGCATTGGTGAATCTCGGTTGTTTTACGGGACTATCCTGTGATTTTTTTTTTTTGAGCTCAGGAAAAACTTGCAGATCAGCACTGCTTCGTTGAATAACATTGTAGTAAGTACAATCCGATCTGTGCAATCTGTGATATGTGTTGTGACGCCCTGGGCAAGCCAGGGGTCACAGGTCATAACACCACCACACCCTACACCCCAGATAGGTACACCAAAGCTACGCAAAAATCCTTGTTGCCTTCCTCCAGGGGCTGATGTCCACACCAGGGGGCGGGCCAGGCGGTTGGCTCCGCCCACCGAGGACTTCACAGCCCTGGAGGCGGGAAAACCAGCAGTTCAAGCTAGGGGAGTGAAGGAGAAGGAAGTGGTAGAGGAGCAAGTGAGAGTAGTGACAGAAAAAGTAACAGTTGAGAAAGCCTGAAGTTGGTCCGGGTGTGGGCCCCGGACTGAGAACAGCAAGGTCAGCAGACGGCGGTGACTGTCTGCAGGAGAGGCTGCTTGGAGGTTGCCGAAAGGACCGTGGACGGGTGGTGGCCCGGCGGTACCGGAGCGGTATACGAAGAGCAGTCAGCACCATTGGCAGGGGCCTTTCGGATCCCAGCAAGGCTAGGAGTCGCCGTGAATTTGCCAAATCCGTCAGTGAAGGGGACCTCTGGGTCTCCCAACAACCAAGTCCCGATTGAAGGCAACAGTCCGACCGTTAGAGAGAGACACCGCCACCGCCAGGGCACCAGTTTCTCAGGGCCAGCGCCTGCGGGCAAAGTAGGGCTCTTCCGGCCCATAACCAAGTCGGGTAGCGGGTTACCGGTGGGAACCCATCGCTACCATCATCATCTTAGGTGCAGGAAAAGGGACCGTCACCGTCAACTACTGGGGAAAAGCAACTGCAGCCGTCCGTGGGAACCGTCTTTCCAGCCGTGTGTTTTACCGAGAACTGTGTCCCCATCTCAGGCTGAGTGAGTACCACATTGCCGCGAGGCACAGCGCTGCCCCCGCGTTCCTGCACCCCGTCAAGCCCTGCACCGGCCCTGCCATCCCTCATCACCCACCTCATCACTGGGCCCCGGGACAACTACCCCCTACCCACGGAGGGGAGAACCAACAACTTTGCTGCTCCCTGTCATCGCTCCCGGGATCCCCATACAGAGCAGCAGTGGTGTCCACATAATCACCACAACCGTGGGTGGCGTCACGGACAATAAACAATCCCAAAACTAATCCCTTTTCACTCACGGGCGAGGAGCGCCGCTCAAGTCCCCGGGATCCGGCCCATCGCTCGAGCCACCGAGCAGCAGCAGGCCGCAGCAGCAGCCGGACCCGAGCAGTGGGAGAGCGCGGCGTCCCCTCCTCCGCCCGCGACATGTGGCCCGTGGTTGTCTTCCAGCTAGATGTATAAACACTTATGAAACAGCAAACAGCCTTGAAGAGGAGGTCTCAAGATGTTGACTTTTGTGAGTACTTCCACATAGAAGATCACATCTGAATGGTGGCATGATACCCCTAGATCTTGGCATACTGCCTTGGTCTGATTTATTTGGAAAAGCTTTTGCTTTCATTATACTGGTAATGGGAGCTCTTGGTGTTACTGGTGTGAATTGCGCAGGAGCTGGATGTGGCTCACGACCCTCACTCAGAGCTGAATGTGGCTTGCAACCCTCACTCAGAGATGGATGTGGCTCACGACCCTCTCTCAGAGCTGGATGTGGCTCGCGATCCTCTCTCAGAGCTGGATGTGGCTCACGATGCTCACTCAGAGCTGGATGTGGCTCGTGACCCTCTCTCATAGCTGATTGTGGCTAGAGAACCTCGCTCAGAGCTGGATGTGTCTAGCGAACCTCGCTCAGAGCTTGATGTGGCTCACGATCCTCATTCTGAGATGGATATACGTCGCGAACCTCACTCAGAGTTGGATGTGGCTCATGATCCTCACTGAATGCTTTATGTGTCTCACGACCCTCTCTCAGAGCTGAATGTGGTTCACGACCCTTTCTCAGAGCTGAATGTGCCTTGCGACCCTCTCTCACAGCTGAATGTGGCTCGCGACCCTCTCTCATAGCTGAATGTGGCTCGTGACCCTCTCTCAGAGCTGAATATGGCTCACAACCCTCTCTCAGAGCTGAATGTGGTTTACAATCTTCGCTCATAGCTGAATGTGGCTCGGGAACCTCGCTCAGAGCTGGATGTGCCTCACGATTTTTGCTCAGAGCTGAATGTGGCTCGCGAACCTTGATCAGAGCTGAATGTGGCTCGCGAACCTCGATCAGAGCTGACTGTGGCTCGCTACCCTCTCTCAGAGCTGCATTTGGCTCATGACCCTCTCTCAGAGATGAATGTGTCTCACGACCCTCTTTCAGAGCTAGATGTGGCTCACGACCCTCTCTCAGAGCTGCTTGTGTCTCACAATCCTCTCTCAGAACTGGATGTGGCTCACGACCCTCTGTCAGAGCTGGATATGGCTATCAAGGTCAAAAATGTTGGGGACCTCTGCATTACAGTATTATGTATATAGTGACCCATGTCTCTAAATGTTAGTAGGCTACAACTATAGCCACATTATTAACCCCCGCCCAGTCCTGAAGGTTATTAATCTATTAGTTACCTAATAAAATACATGTATGGCTCATCTTCATGACTACATAGAGCTTTCATATTAACCAGCTTGTATGTTTTTCACTGAAGGCAAGGGTTCTGCTAATTAAATATCATCTTGAACTGAGTCTTTATCATATTAGCCTCGATCAATACTTCAAGGCTACAATTTTCCCTGCAGGGTCCGTACATTTCTAGGAATTGTTCTTGTGTTCCAAATAGATTATTAGGAAACACATATCAGAAATTTACATAAATCCTTGACATGAGGTAAACACTAAAGATAGCTTCTTGGAAGAGTCTCCCTGGCGAAGCATTACGTATGTCGTTTAGCAAGACATAAATAGTCACAAGTATGTGGAGCAGAATGAAATTATCCATCGTTATTCTAAAGTGTGATAATGTTTGGTGATAGGCCAAGATGTGATCGCTGGGGACCTTATTATGCAGTGATTACGAGGGAAACTGGTACTTTACTACATTAATAAGGCGATGTCGGGGGTGTCCATCAGTTTAGGCTCTGTCTTATACAATGCTGTGTATAGTCGTGTGCTCTAATATTGAGCAGGTAGGAGGGCAGCCGTTTGGTTATCGATAGATTGATAATCGACCAGGATGAACTGTAGATTGTTGACACACTCAGTTTGGTGGTGCCATAGATAGCCTCCACTTGAAGTAATATGCCCACTTCCCAGGAATTAAGAGCTTGCGCCATTGGGGCAAACCATCACCATACACCTTATCAGGACTTATAAATTCCATAGTGGGAAACCTTCACTTCTCTACTAACCATAGAGGAGTACCACTCAGACAGTCCATGTATTATATGGTGGCCAGTCATCTGGCTAAACATTATGTAATACCACATTTCCCTCTTTAGTGGTTGCAGGAGGTCAATATGCTGAGTTGGCTGGATCTTGGTCACATGCCAAATAGACTTGTTTGGCTTCCCTTAATAAAATGGATTTGAGAGAAGATGAGTCTAGTTGGTACGTGACTGCCTGATCACATCGGGAATACTTTGTATTTGTGACAGTGTGTCCTCTGCTTGCTCTCATGATTCGGTAGATTTCTGTTCCGAACCCGTTTAATGTATGAAAGTAGAGAACCAAACTTGGGTGCCTGTGATTGTGTGCCGCCCCCGTGCCAGCAGCCGGTGCTGCTCGGATCCGGATCTACGGTGCGGCTCGAGGGGTTCTCCGGACCCGGGGGTCGCGCGGACACTCCGAATAAAAAGGGGACATATTTATACGGGATTGGTTGTAAAATATCTGTGACGCCACCCATGGTGTGTGGTGAGATGCAGCACCACCGCTGCGGAGCTCCCGGGAACGTTGGGCTGGCAGCTGGATGTTGACCCCTCCGTGGGTAGGGATGGATGTCCCGGGGCTCAGTGTCTCTATGTTGAGGTTGGTGAGTACAGGGGGCGGCGCACCCGGCCAGGCTGGGGATGTTACTCACGGGCAAATAAAGCACACAAGTCCTGTGGTAAACCAAGGTGATGATGTCCGACTGCCGCAGATGGCTGTATCTGATCCCACACCCGGGTTGGTAGTCAAAGTCTCTCTCCTCTGCACTCAGTGTGTTATAGGTAGGACTTCCTGGTGTGAAACGCGGGAGTCCGCTCCCGGTCCTTTGGTTGGGAGCTCTGCCCGTCTGACGCTGACCCTTGGGATCTACGGGCCCTGGCGGTTGCCCTATCCTTCTCGGTGGGTGGTTGTCTACTTTTTGGGACTTAATTTGGGACAGGACCTAAAATCCTGCCCTCAATTGGTTAATTAGCTAGGCCGTCGGTGCCGGTCCTGGCTTCAGGGTCCAAGTACCCCCTCTGTGCACACGGTTTACGGGTCGGTTCTCCGGTGTCGGTATCGGTGGGCTACAACCCTATCTTGGTCCACCTCGGATCTCTGCAGCCGTCTTCCCGTCTCCTGCAGACTCTGGTGTTATGATCCGGAACCATGGAAGACCACCAGATTCATTGGTAAAAGGAAACAAGAGCATTGGCAACTAATCTGGCCGCCATCCACTTACTAACCATCAACACTAGAAGTAGCCGAGGGGTGAACTAACATCCTGTGCACCGCGAACCCAGCCGGAGAACTAGCTATCCTAAAGGAAGGAAAGATGAATAACTCTCTGCCTCAGAAAATAGACAAAGAATAGCAAGCCCCCCATATTCCAAGACTGCGGTGATATAGGAAAATACAATACACAGATAGATGATAGGATTAGCAAAAGGTGAGGCCCCCACTGACTAAAATAGGAAAGGACAGGAACGGGACTGATGGTGGCCAGAGAAAAACCCTGCAAAATTCCAAATTCCTGATAGTACAAAAAGGACCTTAGATAGCATGATCTGCACTCCGTCCTATACCAGGCGCTCTTGTCATACCAATGAACAGAAAAACAAGAATCATTACAAATTCAAAAAGCCACAAACACATGGACTTATAGGAGCTATACTCCAAACAAAACTGCAGGGAGTTTCCCAGCTAAACAACTGAGAGGGAAGATCCCTGCATGCCAATAAACTGAACACAACCACAGCAAAAGACAAACCCAGATAAGAGTAAAAGAACCAAACAACAAATAAAGAGCAAAGCACTTATCTGGGGTAGATGTGGTGTGGAGCAGAAAGAAGCAGGCTGGTGAACAAAGAACAACTGACATCCAGCATAGCCTGCTATCAAACCAGGATTTAAATAAGCAGAGAGTTAGCAATGGAAACGCCCATAGCTCAACACACCTGGTCTATGTCCAAACCATTCCTGGCCACAAGAGGGAGCCTCCCAGCCAAAGCATAACTGACATTCACAACACTCTGGCTACCGTCTGCCACCTAGCCAAGTTATCAGGGCTCCGACCCTGGCACCTGCCAGACTTTACTCCTCACTTGAGCTCTACCTTAACTGACCTACTCTGTTTTCCCGCCCCGGGCTCTCCAGACCCCTAAGTGGGCGTTCCCTGTCTGCCTGGTCCCGCCCACTGGTCTGTCTGTCCTTTCCTGAGGGGGGTGACTAGGGTTTCAGGTCGGCTGATTTAACCCTTCGTGGGATGGGTCTTATGCGGGGGCTTACATGTTCAACTACCTGGTTTTCCAGGGCGCTGCATTTGCTCACCAATTGAGAATCTTGGAGGAAAAAATTGGGAAGGCCATGTTGGATTTGGATACCTAATATCTTTATCTAAAATAGTGGTTGGCCAAAGGAGTTCCTTACGAACCATAAAATGACTGCTTATGTTGGAGAACATCCAAAATAGCCTTTACCGGAAAGATTGTCCACTCCAACTAAAAATTGAAAGAAATTGGGAGTATGCAGGTAACAACACTTAGACAAAACTACAATCCATGAGAAGGGAGCCCAGAGCAATAGAGGTGTAACTTAAAGCTTGTGCGCAAAATGCAAACTCTCCAACAGGGCCACCAACTATTAATTAAAGGTCTTTGACAGTACTAGTCTTCAATGGACCAAAGGAGCCTTTTGGACCTCTATAGGCTCCAGCTCCTCGGGTGCAACTACAATCTGCCCCAACTATGGTTATGTCGCGGGCGGCGGGGCGCTGCGCTCACCACGCTCTGGTCCGGCGCTGCTGCTGTTGATGCTCGGTGGCTCGAGTGGTGGGCCGGATCCGGGGACTCGAGCGGCGCTCCTCGCCCGTGAGTGAAAGGGGGGTAGTTCGGTTTGGGGATTTGGTCCGTGACGCCACCCACGGGTTGTGGTGAGGTTGGGCACCACCGCTGCTATTGACGGGGATCCCGGGAGCGATGGTAGGGAGCAGCTGGGATGTTTCTGTCCCCTCCATGGGTAGGGGGTTTAATGGTCCCGGGGCCCGGTGAGGTGTCGGGGAGGCAGGGTCGGCAAGGTGCAGGGTCGCTTGGACTGCGCAGCACAGTGCCGGATGGCGCGATAGTACTCACTCAGCCACAAATGGATGCAAAGTCTCTGGTAAACCAAATGGCTGGATGGACGGGTCCCGCAGCCGGCTGCTGTGGTTTCTCCCGGACGGTTGGTGGTGGCTGCCTTTCCCTGCACCTTTTGTGTATGTTCGGTCCCGATGGCTTCCCACCGGTAACCCGCTCCCCAGCGTGTATATGTGCCGGAGGAGCCCTTTTGCCCGCAGACTCTGGCCCTTGGAACTCTAGCTGTGGCGGTAGCTGTATTTCCTTTTGCTGGTTGGACGGTTGCCTTCAATCGGGTCTTGGCTGTTAGGAAACCCCTGGGGTTCCGGTCACTGACGGATTTGACCTATTTAACGGCGACTCCAAGCCTGGTCGGGGTCTGCAGGCCCTGCCGGTTTGTGCTGGCTTCACTTCGCTCCCTGGTTCGGTACAAGCGGGCCACCGCCTGTCCCCGGTCCTACGGTTCCGCGTTGATCTGCCTCCACTGTCTGCCAACCTTGCTCTGGGTGCCCGGGCCACATACCCGGACACAGTCAGTTTGCTCCTCTACTACCACTTTACTGCTCACTCTTCCACTTCCCTAACTGCACTGACTTCCTTTTCCCGCCTCCAGGACTGTGAACTCCTCAGTGGGTGGGGCCAACTGCCTGGCTCCACCCCACCTGGTGTGGACATCAGCCCCTGGAGGGAGGCAACAAGGATTTTGTTTCTGGCTGATGTGCCTATCTCGGGGTGGGGGTGCATGTTGTAGTACCTGTGACGACCTGGCTAGTCCAGGGCGCCACAGTTACAATTCTGCTCATACACATAACTACCTATACTACTGCTAAAGGTCTTTGACAGTACTAGTCTTCTTTGGACCAAAAGAGCCTTTTGAGCCTCTCTAGGCTCTTGGACCTCGGGTGCAACTACAATCCGCCCCCACTATAGTTACAATTCTGCTCATATACGTAACTATACTACTGCTGTGTATCAGCTTTGAGCTGTACGGAGCAGTAAGATTGCACTTATGAAGTTATACTGTACCTCCATAGGCTTCATACTGAGGCACACAGAGGTAAATGAAATCCCAAACATTATGACATGATAAATGTATGAGTATAGGGATCCTGGGTGCCTTCTACAAACATTTCATGATCTGTACTGATGATGATAGGAGTGAGGTACAAACCACAGGTGCGTATGGCTTACATCAAATGTGCTCCCTGAATGGCTTCTTTTTATAAAAGAACAAAGAGTCTCACTGTTACCATGGTATAAAGATTGTTCTGCGTCCATTGCTTATGTTATAATTCAATGTCCTTGTAGTTTGCATCTTCCTGTTGCTTTGTTCTGTAAATCAAAGAACATTGAGAACTAACCTAAAACCAAAATGTAAAGAAAATTGCAAATTGATTGGCCATAATAGTAAGGTCTTCTGGTGTTGGGCTAGTCATAAAGCCAAATCATGTCTTACCAGTTCCTAATGTCATACATGCTTGGGTGAAATCCCACCAGTCTGCCATTTTATGCAAGTGGAAGATGTTGAGGTTGAGTTGGCTGTTGGCGTAGACCAGTGTTCCCCACCTCCAGTCTTCCAGGACTGCCAACAGTTCATGTTTTCAGGATTTCCTTAGTATTGATCAGGTGATAGAATTATCATTTGGGCAAATCTTGAAAACATGAACTGTTGTTTGACCTGGAAGACTGGAGTTTGGGAACACTGGTATAGACAAATAATTGTAGACCTATTCTGACAATTTAGAAAGAAAAAAATATTTCTGGTGTATTGTCAGCTATTTATAGTCCTTGTAGTGAAGCAGATTCTTGCAGAGACATGAAAAGGAGGTCAAGCGCCAAAATTTAAGAATTGGTAACAGTTGCACTGGAGAGTCAAAAGGTTGATAAAGTATTGGTGCAGTGATGCAGGTAAATGCAACACAGTCCCACTGACTTCCAGGTTCTTCCTCAATAGGTGGATCAGACTTTTGAGTAGTGATAGGATTGGTCCCAGTTATCTGGCTGGATGTCGGTCCCCATATAAGTATATGGGGACTAGAATCTGGCAATTTAAAATGGTGGTAGAAGAGATAGGGGTGTAGGAACAAAGTGGGCTATTCTTAACAAAGCTTCGGCGTGGCTGTACACTGCTTCCAGGCTGCTCATTAGCTTCCGAGTCCGCTCATTTACCTTCATTACATATGCACTTCTTTCCCCGCCCACTGGCATATGTCATTGGTTGCAGTCAGATGCGCCACCACGCTGAGTGACAGCGTGTCTGACGGTTTGCGATCACAGACCCCGTGTACAGTAAAAAATAAAAAAATACAAAACGTGGTGTAAGGGCCCCCCATACTATGATACCCAGACATGATAAAGCATGTGGCTACAGGCTGCAGCCCCAAGCTGTGCGTTTATCTTGGATGTGTATTAAAATAAGAAGAACCATTGAGTATTAAAATTGGGGGGGGGGGGCGCACACAGTTTTTAAAAATGATTTAATTTTTTTTTTTAAAAAAGCTGCATATGGTTCTTCTTATTTTAAGAACCATATGCAGCTTTTTTTAAAAAAAATATTTAAATAATTTTTAAAAACTGTGTGCGCCCCCCCCCCCCCAATTTTAATACTCAGTCATGATAAAGCCCAGCAACTGGAGGCTGTTATTCTCAGGCTGGTTCTTGTGCCCCCCAGCCTAAAAACAGCAGCCTGCAGCCACCCAAGATTGCCATATCCATTAGATATGACAATCCAGCACTTTACCCAGCTCTTGCCCTGGTGCTGTGGCAATCGGGATAATAAGGGGTTTATCGCAGCTCACAGCCGCCACTAAAGGGTGCTTTACACGCTGCGATATCGCTAGCGATCTCGTTAGCGATGTGACACGCCAGATCGCAGATACGATTTGCGAGATCGCCCATGTGACCAGCGCTCTAAAAAACGACCTATGTGCGATCTTGGCAAATCGTATCTGTGATCTGGAGTGTCACATCACTAACAAGATTGTTAGCGATATCGCAGCGTGTAAAGCACCCTTAAGTCCTAGATTAGTAATGATAGGCGCTTATGAGACCCCCCCGATTATTAATCTGTAAGTGAAAGTAAATAAACACAAAAAAAAATCTTTTATCTGAACTAGTTCCAATTAGTTTTTAAAAAATGACAAAATTCTTCTTGGTATGTTGTCGTTGGACCAATAGAAATGAGGGAGACAAGCTTAATAGGGTCTCATCTGTGAAGATGACAAAGGATAATCGGAGGTGAATACTTGCTCACTTGGATGAGTTGTGTAGGACACAACCAACAAAATGGCACAAAAGACGGTTGTGGCAGCCCCCAGAGTGGAAAAGAAAACAATGGAGGAAGAGGGGTTAAAAGCTGCCCTGCCGTTATAGAAGACAAATGTAGAATACTGGGGATGGGATTTATTCAATGCGTTTCGGAGTGGATACTCCTTCTTCAGGACAATCCTGAAGAAGGAGAATTCACCCCGAAATGCATTGAATAAATCATTTTCCGAGGAATCTACATTTGTCTGCTATAATGGCCGAGCGGCTTTTAACCCCTCTTCCTCCATTGTGTATAGTTGGACCAATGTCAGTGTCTAACAAGCTCTGAATTATCTCCTTACACCTACCCCCAGTACAGACTGGGCAACTACCAATACCTGCACCACTTAATAAAAAATAAGCCGAATAGACATTGTTATTGGTGGCACACTACATCACTGTAAAATTCCAATATGTACCCAGAGGAACTTTCGGAGGTACTGGCTTCTACCATGGACATTAACCTTCTAGGAAAGAATACTTCTGTGCTATGACATACAATAGAGCAGGCCAAAAATATATATGATATCTAAAACCTCTGCATGGAATGGTAGAAACAGAGATAGTGCCTAAATGCAAAATCTGCAACATGGCCCACCAAACTATCATACAAAAGAGGTGGCACTAGTATGCTCTTAAAGGGGTTGTCCAGTCTAAAATGACAAGTCTGCAGTCACTCTATGTATCCCTCTTTATAACTGCAGACTTGTCAATCCTCACATCGCATACATATTATTACAATTCAGGATCCGTGTTTTTGAGCCTTCATTGTGACTGCTTCAGGGCTGCCACTAGGAATTTCAGGGCCCCTTGCTGGCATAATTTTGGGGCCCCCTTGAGACTCCACCCCAGCTCTGCCTCTATCCTTGCTCCGCCTCCACACCTCACACACAAGCCAATAAATGAAGCGTAAAGGGACCCCCCTTCTGTTGGGGCCCCGGACTAGAGTCCTGATGGTCCCCCCCTCAGTTGTAAAAGTCCAAGATCATAATAAAAGCTACAGAAATGTTTTTTCGTTCTATCATGACTATCACGGAGCAGTGTGAGAGCATTAAAATTCCTGGTACTCAGAAAAAAAAAATTGGCATAAAACCAGCACAGAGAAAATCTAGGCAAACATTTCTAAAAGAAAATCCACTGGTGCTAGCGAAAGCTGTTTCTTATTTATAAATGGTCCATTAGCAGGAAAATGTGTTAATAGCGTTTTCAAAAGATAGAAAAGACTATAAATAATAAATTCAATTCTACATAACCTTTATAATAATAGTTGAGTCATTAGATTTTCAAATTAGTGGCCAATACGTCAGGCTGTCCAGATCTTCTGGGGCTACGTTACCTTCCAGAAGACAAATTCCAACTCTACTGTAGACACTTCAAGGATTTTGGACTCTAAATTGTAGTTTTTGGACTATTTTTCAGGCATATTGGGGTTCCAGAGCTCATTAATTATTTGGTGCCAGATTAGGAGTACTGTAACATGATTAAGCAGGTTTACTTCCAGAAGGAACATCCCTCCTCTACTTTACTACCCCAGAAGATTGAGGAATATAAGCAAGACTACGTACTAAGAGCCACCGTTCCTGGGTATTGATCTCTCGTTTCATAATAGCATTACATAAACCTAACAATATTAAGACAATCTTGAGACTGACCCTGAGACTATGTATAGGACTAGAGTGTCATGCTGACGTGATAAGTTGGGAGAGTGAATGGATGGGGGGCCCCTGATGCTTACCCCTAAGCTAGGGAGGTACCCTGGGCTGACTCTCAAGCCAGCATTACGCTTGAAGGTAGTGACATTTGAGCTTCCAGCCTCTCCCTGTCTCCTGTCCTGGCCCTGCTGGTAATATCGCCTCTACACCCACCACCCAAGGGGACAGACCGGGACGGAGATCCCAAAAACCCCACCGAATAACAATGAAGTCCCCTGTTCTTTGTTATTCGGTGGGGGTTTTGGGATCACTGAAACACACTTTCATAAACTGAAACACACGCACGCCCACACAAGGGAACTACAGAAAGGAACACGGGGAGGGGTAACCAAATACTGAGGAAAAATAACAACAAAGCGTAGTTGCAAATGTGCCGCCCCGTGGCCCCGTTACCTTCAGGTCGCCTCAGAGTCGTCAGGGACTGCACGTCCTGGATCCTTCTGATCACAGGTAGGTTGACTTCTATGGGATTTGTGACGCCACTCTCGGTATTGCGGTCAGGGCGACCGCCACTGCAGTTTAGGGGACACCTGGGCCTGATGATAGGTGCAGTTAGATGTGATGGCCTCCCGAGAGTGAGGCTGGCCCCAGGGCCCGGTGTAGGTGTGTAGTACTACACACCCCCTTACCGGATCTGGGAAGTTGTGAGTAAACTACACCCTGAACCCGAAGAGACTGTGTTGGCTCGTCCTTACGGGCGCCACCGCCCAGCACTTAGGTTCCAACGGCCATTAAAACCCTCATCATCTACCCGGGGCCCGCTCTGCCTGTGGGGAGCGACACAATCCCGGCTGCCATAACACCTGCCCCGGCTGCTACAGGCACCCCGTGACAATGCTTGATCCGACCCAAAATAGCCCGGCGACGAGTAGGTTAACCACCTGCCTCGTGACCTGGGAGCAGCATACAGCCATGCCAGAGCCTCGGTAAGTACAGCCTGCCTACTCCCATCACCCTATCCCTTCTACCACCATTTTTAATCGCTGGATTCTCGTGCCCATAGACAGCATTGGCTGTAACAAAACTATCTAATGGCAGCAACTATTAATATACCATTATGTAGCAGCTAATAATACAGCAAATAATGAGGTTTCCCTCCTTCTTTACAGCCTTTACCCGCAAAAAATGTAAGTTTTATTAACACATTTTTATAGCTTTACATTTTTAATGTAATTAATTTATAAAAAATAAAGGGTGAGAACTATATAAAAAAACTAAGGCCGCCTTTCTTTTAGAAAAACAGACTGAAATATGTGATAAGAACGTCTCCGGCAGTTCTAATCTATTGCTATAAAAATAAAAATCCTTGTATCGCGCAGATCCCTACACGGGTTCTTCAGACTGTTGATGCCAAAATCTGCTTTCTTCATCTGTGGCTTATGCAAATTCAGAGGGCAAAGTTTAATTGATTCCTTGCCACTAATCACCATATTAATTTCTTATTTTAACACCCAAATAATTATCAGCTGTCGGCAGAAATAATTTTCTGGCTAAAATGCTACTTTTTTTTTTTCAAATTTGTTCAAAATTTGTTGAAGTGAAAATCAAAGACGTATAAATCAAAGCGGTTAGTAGTGTAAGAAATGCTGATCACGCCTGGATTCAATTTATTTGGCTAATTCCCCAAATGGAAGATTTGTTGCAAACTTTTTTCTGTTTTTTTTTTTTTTCTTACGTGAATGTAGCACCCACGGGGCAGGGGTTAAGTGTTACTCGTCGCCGAACTGGTGATGTCGGGTCTGGGATGTCATGGGTGGTCCTGCCCGGCTTCGTGGCTCTGAGGTGTACAATAAAAGGAGATGATGGATGGTGGATGGGATTTGTCTCGTGACGCCACCTACGGTATGCGGCCAGGGATTAGCTGCGATCGTTGTCCTCTGGGGCGGGTGATGTCGCAGCCTGGATGTTTCAGCTTCCCGCAGGTGCAGCTAGGCCCCAGGGAGGATGATGGTGGTAGTAGTAATCATTGGCGCCGAAGCGCGGGGTGCCGGTGCCGGCAATAAGGGTTGGACACAGTAGTCGCGGTTCCAACTCTTTACTCACTGTCCGTGGGTTGCCGGGGAAATGCTGGTCTCTGCCGTGATAGGCTCCAGCCGATCTCAGGTGCCTTGCAGGTCAGAATCGGTACGGTATCCTGTGGGCCCTTCCTTCTGGCGCCTTTAAAGATGGATCCCCGTGGCCTGAAGCTGCTTGGGGACCCCGGGTTCCTGTAGTGTTAGCACCCGTCCCGTATGCAGGTGATGCGGGTCCGTGATGGGGCCTGACCTGGATCACGACTCCGGACCCTTTGTGGGACTGTGCTCTGGGAACTTGTGGGGCCAGAGGGACATACAATCCCCCTGTCCTGCAGATTCTGGTGATACAACGTGAAGTCTGTTCCACCCTAGGGCTCTGTACCGTGAACAGCGCCGTTTCCGAGGGAGCAATGAAGCTTTCCCCTCAGCGTCCGTGTAAACTCCTACATCCCACAGGAACTACTAAAAAAGCCCGTCTGCTCCTGTCCTCTCCTGCTGGAGAACTCCCTACAACTGTGTAAGCTCCTGACTCCCCCTGGTGGTTATTCTTCCCCCGGTCCCCTGTCACTAGTGGGTGGCAGCTGCCATGTTTGGTGACTGCCTTAAGACCCGACCCTAGCAGTACCCTGTGGTGACTGAAACCTCAGGAGCGCCACATGAACACATAAATATGCAGTTTTTATAAGAATCCATTACTTTGTAATACGGGTGATTTCACTGCCTCAATACTATTTCATAGACTACTGATCTCCAATCTATCGCTCTTCAGCTGTTGGAAAACTGCAATCTCGACATGGTCACACATTGTCAACAAGTGTTAGGGTCAGTGGTTCTTTATCAAAGGACATGTCCCTCAAAGGGAACCTAATGGCTAGTTCACGCTTCTCGATTCATAAGGAGCATGAATCCAGAGTAGAAAATATCTGGCTCCTATACAGCCATACTGCTACTTTTAGATGTAAAAACGTGCCGATGGGCTTCTTTTCATAACAACTATCACAAAGAAAGTCATTTCTTTAAAAGTGATTTAAAGAGGTTCTCCCATCTCCAAGAGCCTATCCCAATATGTAGTAGGTGTAATAATAAGAATAATATTGCCAAATACATCCAATTAGAAATATAGTAAAGTTCTCCTGATTTAAAATGTTGCTTACCTTATGTTCAGGGCATTGAAGGACCTTGGATATCCATGGTTCGAAACCACGAGCAACTAACTGTCATGTTTGTCTCCCTGTTGATTGGAGACTAGGGACAGCCTTAGCACTGGAGCCTCCCATCTCCATCTTGACTCCTCATTTAAACTAAGTTTCCTTTCCTTTGGCATCTCATGAATTAATTTCAGGTTTTGTTGCCAGCAGCTCAGGCGGGACAGATCAGCTGTTGCTGCTTTTGGTCCACGGCCATTTAGTTTAAATACTGGAGCTTTCCCAGCAGTCCTTGCTGCTGTGAGAATTAATTTCTACTTTGGCCAGCCTGGTGGAAGGATCTGCTGAGGTTTTCTCCTGTGCCCGTCCACCTGATACTATTGAGTCAGTCTGCTATGGTGAAGTTTGGTGTTTTATATCCTTCTTTTTATTCCCCCGTCTGTCTTTCCTTTCCCTCCATATTTATTAGTGTAGTGGTGAGTCTAGTGATCTTGTTGGCCTACTCACTAGGCAGGGAAAGTTTAGGGCCAACTGAGGGACCCAGGAATCCTGCTCGCCGACAGGTTGAAAGAACCTGTATAGGGATGCTAGGGTGCTCAGGAGTCAGCTTGAGGCAGGTTCAGGAGGTGCCCCCCACCCCTCTACCTAGTGGCAGGGATCTTCGTTGTATCATGACCCCGTTGTACCCCCTTTTTGTGGTGTTTTTGTAGTACATCAGACATTTATTCAGTATGGCATATGAGCGCCACATGCAGAAATACCAGCACTTATATACTTTGACTGCTATCAATGAGGTTATAAATGATTGTCTGAATGCACTTGTACACGGAAAGCATCAAAATCCACTGCTGACAGCTTCCTTTGCAATTGTTGATCAATGATGTCTCAGATGTGCTCAATGGGGACAAGTCTGGTGACGCTGCAGGCCATGGTAGCATGTTAAGGCCATGGACTTTGGAGAAATGGTCATACCACTGATTCCACAAGCAAATCAATATAACAATATAACACTGAGCTGTTAGTGTATCTGGGATGAAGGCTAGAGAGGTCTGGTTACTGTACATTATGCCACCCCACGCTATAAGCTTGTGACTAATTGTGATGTTTCTCCATGAAAGCCTTTTCATAAAGTTGACCACTTGGTCTCCAGACCAGTATCCTGCTATCATTGAGCTCATCGCTGAAGAGGATAAACTCCCATGCCAGCCTCCATTGTTGTCTTGTTCTGCAACATGATAGCTTTTGAGAGCGATGGCGTCAGGCCACTAAAAAGCCCTTCATGACAGAACATCACACCGATCCTACTCTTGGGATTATGTTGTGAAGTGGCATAATGTATGGTAGCTGGTCCCTTGTAATCTTTATTCTAAGTACACTTTTGGTGCTAGAACCAGTGGTATAGATATTTCTCCAAAGTGTCCCAAGAGCCATTTTTCCACACAACAACGCCATGCTGTTTGTTGCTCATGTAACTATGAGCAGCTTGTGTGGCCTAAACATGCAGCCATGGCCTGCAGCGTCTGCAGACGTGTCTATACCATCATTGGTTGGCAACTCCAAAGGAAGCTGCCGACATTGGATCTTGATGATTTATCCAAGTGCATTCAGCATGGCAGAACATTTCTCAGATGACCATTAATAATCACTGATACAAGCCAAGGCATCTAAGTAACAGGATTTCTGCACGTGGCTCATACATCATACTCAATAAATTCAGATGTTTTAAAAATGTTGCTTCCATTTTTTCAATGGGAACCAGTCTGGTAATGATGTAGGCCATGGTAGCATATTAAGGCCATGCACTTTAGAGAAATGGACGTACCACCGATTCTACGACCAAATCAATATAACACTGAGCTGTTAGTATATTTGGAATGAAGACTAGAGGGGTCCTGCTACTCTACATTATAACTCGACACCATAAGCCTGTGAGTAGAACCAATGCGATGTCTCCATCGAGCACATCCATAAAATCATTGGTCGGAAATTGCAAAGGAAGCTGCCGGCAGTGGATCTTGATGATTTATCCAAGTGCACTCAGCATGGCAGAACATTTCTCAGATGACCATTAATAACCTCACTGATAAAAGCCAAGGCATCTAAGTACCAGGATTTCTGCACGTGGCTCATACTCCATACTCAATAAATTCAGATATTTTAAACCTTTAGCTTTCATTTTTTCAATGGGAACAAGTCTGGTAATGATGTAGGCCATGGTAGCACATTAAGGCCATGCACTTTAGAGAAATGGACGTACCACCAATTCCAAGATCAAATTAAAATAACACCAAGCTGCTAGTGTATCTGGAATGAAGACTACAGGGGACCTGCTACTCTACATTATAACTCGACACCATAAGCCTGTGAGTGGGACCAATGTGATGTCTCCATCGATGTCTCCATTAATAGGACTAATGTAATGTCTCCATTGAGCACATCCATAAAATCATTGGTCGGCAATTGCAAAGGAAGCTGCCAGCAGCGGACCTTGCTACTTGACACCATAAACCTGTGAGTAGGACTAAAGCAATGTCTCCATCGAGCACATCCATAACATCATTGATCGGAAATTGCAAAGGAAGCTGCCAGCAGCGGATCTTGATGATTTATCCAAGTGCATTCAATATGGCAGAGCATTTCTTAGATGACCATTACTGGTAGAAGCCAAGGTGTCCAAGTGCGGGGATTTCAGCACATGGCTCATACTCAATAGTGAATAAATTCATTCATTGTTTTGAACATTTTGTTTCCATTTTTTCATCATTTGCAGATCAGTAGTATGTTCATCCATCCTATAATTTCCATAATCCCACCACTTTCCCTTCTTGACGTCGCCGTTTCCATGTTGACAAAGTGAAATAAATCCTAGAAATGGTTGACAGTGTTGTAGTATTCAGCGGTTGTAGTCTCAGTTTAGCCTACATATCTGCACTTTCCCTGTTCCTCTGGTTGTAGCGACACATGCTGTTAGTCATTGTGGACTGCCAGCATTATGGGATGTGAGTGGGGGGAGGGCCCGCGTTACATGAGCGAGCATCTGTCACACAGAAAGAAATTCACCATTCAGCTCCATGACAGAACACCACGTAAAAAGCCGAGGGGGAGGGGGCAC
>NC_134359.1:45488215-45668215 GCF_048569485.1 Anomaloglossus baeobatrachus
AAGGATTTGCACACTACGATATCGAGAGCGGATGTGCGTCACTTTCGATTTGACCCCACCGACATCGCACCTGCGATGTCATAGTGTGCAAAGTACCCCTTAGAGTCTCTTAGATATTTGGGTAAAGGTGTCAAGACCAAAGATCCATGGCCTTAATATATAATGAGTACTTATCTCCTACATCTACCAGGTGCTATATTTATCATACATTTACATTAAAATGTGTTTTGGCTCCTCAAGCTCAGTCATATTTAGATTTTTGAAATTTCTCAGGAAAGCCATATTACTTTGCTCCGATTTTATGAATAACATGAATATATGTTTTTTGCTTTTCATTGCTACTTATTGCCTGTTTTTGCCTGCATTTATAATACTGACCAGCAGAGGGAGCAGTGCTACTACATATACTCTATTCAAACCCTTATTTTCTTTGACTCAACTTTCTCCAACTACTGGAAATAATCTGCATAATGTAGTTCATACTGTATATTAAAGAAATTAATATTTTAATACTACTTTATGTATTTTTAATGTTTTATTTATTATCTTTACATGCACTGACCCCTGGTCTGGTCAGGGCAGACTAGGGATAGTCTACAAGGTGCGGGGGCACAACTATCAACAGATTTTCAGGGTGCCAATCTTTGGGGTCAGACAAGGCACAGCACATAGGGCATCAGGGAGGGTAAGAAAACCCCCCCTATTTGTGAACCTGGATGAATTGAACTACACTGTATGTTTTTATTATATTGGTATTTATAGTGCCTGGTGTTATTGTATATCTAATAAAATTTGTTTTTTAGATGTTACTTCTACGTTAAGCTTTTATCAAAAAATAAAGCACCTTGGTGTGACAATATTCCAAAAGAACGTAAAGTCTTCTGAAGCAGAAGTTGATGTCATCACACGCCTGTGTCACCAGAGATGGACAACCGGTAAATGGCCCAATAACTGGACAAGATCGGAGTTTATTCCTATTCCGAAGAAGGGAGATGCTACCGATTGTGGAAACTATTGGACTATTGTGCTCATACCTTATGCCAGCAAAATACTACTGAAGATCTTACAAAGGCAACTACAGCCTTACTGTGACAAAGAGATGCCAAAAGAACAAGAAGGATTCAGAAAAGTCTGAGGAACAAGAGATGTGATTGATAACATTAGATGGATGATGGAAAAGGCCAAAGAATATAACAAGGAGATCTATTTCTGCTTCATCAACTACAGCAAAGCCTTTGACAGTGTTGATCACCAGAAACTTTGGAATACCATGAAGGATATGGGTGTGCCGAACCACTTGATCAACCTTATCAGGAACCTTTACATCAACCAAGAAGCAATAGTCCAAACAGAACACAGTGACCCGGCATGGCTCAAAGTAGAGCGAGGCATCAGACAAGGCAGCATCCTGTCACCATTTCTCTTCAATTTACATTCAGAAGCTATTTCCAAGAAGGCTGGCGTTGCCAAAAAAAGAAGGAATCAAAATTGCTGGACGAATCATCAACAATCTTAATTACGCAAACGACACAACAGTGATAGCAACAAGCGTAGATGGAATGAAGGACTTATTACAGAGTCTCATGATGGAAAGCTCAAACATGGTTACTCAATACAAAGAAGACAAAGATCTTGACTATTGCAGGTACAACCGGGACACATTTCAGGTGGATGGAGACAAACTGGAAGTTGTAAAGGACTTCAACCTACTCAGATCAATGATCACTCAAGATGCAGAGACAACACCGGAAGTCAATAGGAGAATAGCTATGGGCAAATCAACAATAAAGTCACTGGACAAGGTCTTCAAATCGAGGAATATTCACTGATGATGAAGAAACGGCTGGTCTTTTCAATGGTAACATATGGACGTGAAATGTGGACAATGAAAAAAACAAGACAAGAGGAATCAACACCTTCAAAATGTGGTGCTGTAGAAGACTGTTATCAATATCAAGGATGGCAAGAAGAATAAATAAATCAATTTTGGAACAAATCAAGCCAGACATGTCACTTGAAGCAAGGATCACCAAGCTACGACTTCTCTACTTTGGACACATGATATGAAAAGCGCAATCACTGGAGAAAGACCACATGGTCGGAAGAAAAGAAGCAACAATACGAAGATGAAGACCAGACCCGATGGCTTGATACTATCAAGTTAACAGCAGAGAAGTCCCTGGTGGACTTATCTATACTGCCCAAGATCGTTCTTCCTACAGAGCGTTCATCCATCTGGTGGACAAACCCTTTATTTCTAACAAAAAGTGACATCGCTATGAGTACAGCTGTGTGTTATTAAATCAGGTAAATGATAGTAATTACTATTTCTTACCCATTTCTTATGTCATCTGGTGCTACAATCTCCGATAATGTCACATTGTTAAGAGATTGTATATTAGCAACAAACAGCCGCACTGTGGGGTTTTTTGTTCCTGCCTTAAATGGAAAAACATAGAATCAGTATAACAATATTAAACAGGTTTAACACATGGGGATAATATAACGATCAGTAATATAATGAGAAACAGCAATTTATAAATATAGATAAACACCTTGAAGCACAGATTCCTGTATCAGAAAACTGATATATCCATTGGATTCATTGGTAAAAAGACCACACATACTTCCCCCTGGAAGCATGGTTAGGTTTTATCTAGTCTTTCTTTGTTCCATTTTCTTATGCATTTTTTTATAATTATAGCAACAACAAAAAAGCAACACAGCCACAACATAAAAGTCTCGATCGGACTGAAATCTGGATGCCAAGTCATCACCATATCATGTTCCTCTAACCATTCCGAAACAATATTTGGTTGTGTGACTAAAGTAGCTATGGTTAACCATTGCCATGAAGAGTGGTGCTTGGTCTGTACCATATTTTGGAAGGTGGATCATCCACATGAATATCAGAACTCAAAGTCTCACAGAAGAACATTGCTTAGAGTATCACACTGCCTCTGCCGTCTCATCTTCTCCCCTGATGCTATCTCTTAACTAGGTAAGCAGGGCCATTAAAAAGTTGGGGAAAATGTGAATGACCAAACCAGGTCGCCTTCTTCCATTACTTCATGGTACACTTCTGATGTTCACATGTCCATTGTTGGACAATAAGTTGATGGACTAGGACATGGGCACCTTGAACAGTCCCATAAACAACAAGCTGTGGTGTTCCTTGTGTTCTGATACCTTTCTATTTTTGACAGCAGTAACTTTTTCAGCAAATTTTTCTACAACCACTGTCACGGCTCAGACGTAGGGAAAGGACCAGCATGAGACAAAACACACACAAACAGGGGTTACGCCACCACAAACAAGGGGTACATCGGTGACACTATAACAACAGACGGCCCTGATATTAATGAGAGGGAAAATGGATACTTCCTCCCCTAACCTGCCGCTGTACCCTAGATTCCTAGACAGTCCCTATACAGGTTCCTCACCTATCGCCAAGCAGGAACCTGAAACCCTGAGAGACCCTACAATAGTCCCTGGCTAGGGAGTAGGCAGATGAGGGATGCTAGCCCCACCGCTACACTAACACAACACACCAGGGGAGGAAGACAGACACGGGAAAACATAATAACAGACTGCTGCAATCTGCACCAAGACTGCAGTCACACCAGCAACTTAAACAGAGGGTTTCAACAGCTCCTTCCACCTCCAGGACCAGCATCCACATGGCAAAAAGAATTAATCAGCCCCCCTCTGCTGGTACCAGAGGGTATATAAAGGGACTGGGAGTGGTCCCAAACCGGAAACACCTGACTAGGATTCAGAAGCTGCTGAAAAGCAAACTCACATTAACCCAACGACTGCCAAAAGAAAGAAAATCAATTTAATATTGAGAGATAGCATGGAAACGACTCTCAAGTCCTTAATCTGTCACTAGTCTCATAATGCAGAGAGACAGGCTTGGCAATAGCTCTCTGTGGGATCAGACTAGATGGGTTAGCCTTTACTTTCCAGCCATGCAGTTCACCGCTTGTCCTTACTTGGACTACTTTCTCAGACCACTTGGCACAACCTGGTCCATTGGCCATGACAATAATGTCTGCTGGATGGAAGCCCTGAGAACAAGCTTTTGTCTGATAATACCCAAAGCTCTTCTTTTGATTAACCATTCTGAAGCCACGTTACGTTACATGTACACCGAAGTCGCAACAATGACACTAATCAAAAGAAGAGCCGTGGATGCCATCAGGTAGGACGTGTTCTCAGGACTCCTGTCCAGTGGTTACCGATTACTGTCGTGGCCGTTTGACCAGGTCCTAAGAATCAATTCGCAACTCTTGTACTAACCACCACATGCTAGGAGCTCTGCACAACACATGCCATGTTGGAGACGCTCCGTCACACTCAGGCTTTTGGCAAAGTCAATTATTTTTTCTGCTTTCAGTGCATTTACTACAAGAATTGACTCTTATAATCCAATATGACAATATCATATGATACTCAATTTTAATAGCTCTGCCCGTCAGTGGGTGTAATGTTATGTCAAGACTGACAATGTCTGAATGTCCGATACCAATTCACAATCTGCCTTTCTACAGAATAGGACACCATATGGTCCCTCTTTGCCTACAGAGGATTCCGGCTACTGATGTACAATGCCCATTTTCTGCTCGATTCATTATACAGATGCTTTAAACATATGCCTGACGTTTTATCACCTCCACAAGAGAATGGGGAACGTGTGCCAACATTCCTTTGGCAGATGAACCTGACTTGGCATCAAATGTGCAATGGCTGTTTCCTGGCTACGGGGATGATGTGTGCTTCATGACAAACATAATTGTGGTGTACGTAACTCAGACATTTGGGTGGATATATTTTAAGTTGTCAAAACTGTCACAAAAGACTGTAAGAAAAGACGTAGTGTTAAATAATGAACGTTACGCAGACTCTTCAATTACTGTTGCTTCTGGCACCAAAGGCAAATAAGCACAGGTATGTCAAACATGTCACCGTCTATGGAAAAGGAGAAGGCAATGGTACAATCAACATCTGGAGTGCTTCTCCGAAACCCTATAACAGGGGGATGATGATCACAGCTGCACGAGATGCGACCAAAGAAGGACCAAAAGGGGCCAGATGTACACTGGTCTGGATATGATGCAGAGGCAGCAGCACATCTGTCACCTTGCTAGCATGCAAATGATGTGATAAGGGGTTTCATTGGTGGGGTGGCCAGCTCCACCACTATATACCCAGCAAGCATGTAAAAAAAACCAAAGGTCACCAGTATGCTCCAGCCCCTTGCTCGCACAATGCATATCTATGACGTCACACTGAATGTATGGTCCTTCTTTTGCTGGGGGGTGCGTAATTGATGTCAACTGTGCACTTGTGGGGGTGTCGTGGGGCAGTACCTAAACTGGCCACTAGATGGCCACTCTTATGGACGAATATATTGCATACATAATCACAGTTCACAATCCTATTATACCGGTGATCGGTATCTTCAGCTCAGGGGCACACGGGCCTAGTCACCCTCCTACACACTTGATGATTGTATAAAGTGGGGGGATGACATATAATAAGCCACTTTGCATATAGTGTTGTTTAAAAACTTCTTACTATTTGTGTATTTGATATCTGTATAGCCTTAGGGGTACTTTGTACGTTGTGACATAGCTACTGCGATATCGTCGGGGTCGAATCGAAAGTGACGCACATCCGGCGCCAGTAACGACGTCGCAACGTGTAAAGGCTAGATGCGCCAATAAACGATCGCAAAAGCATCGTAAATCGGTGATCTGTGTAGTGTCGGCCATTTCCATAATGTCGGGTCGACCGCAGGTACGATGTTGTTCCTCGTTCCTGCGGCAGCACACATCGCTGTGTATGAAGCCACAGGAGTGAGGAACATCTCCTTACCTGCCTCCACCGGCTATGCAGAAGGAAGGAGGTGGGCGGGATGTTTACGTCCAGCTCATCTCCGCCCCTCCGCTTCTATTGGCCGTCTGCCATGTGACGTCGCTGTGACGCCGCACGACCCGCCCCCTTAGGAACTCGCAGGGCAGGTAAGTGCGTGTGAAGCTGCCATAGCGATAATGTTCGCTACGGCAGCTATCACAAGATATCGCATGTGCGACGGGGGCGGGGACTATTGCGTTTGGCATCGCTAGCATCGGCTAGCGATGTCACAGCATGCAAAGTACCCCTTAGGTGTCTCCATGGAAACAGACTACAAACCGACCAAGGGTAGTCTGAGCCTATAATTTACGTGCTACCAGTACTACACTTCATATATATATATATATATATATATATATATATACATACAGTATATATATATATACATACATATATATATATATATATATATATATATATATATATATATATATATATACTGTATGTATATATATATATATATATATATTTATTTATTTTTTTTAAGTAAAGAAGGAATGTGCTGCAGGACCAGGACATGCACAGAGATGCCACTTGGGGTAAAAAAGCGAACAGTTTTTCAAATCCAAAAAAAAAAATCAGATGAAAGTTAGAATATATCACAGGTTTCTCTGAAATATAGACAGTGCCAGTCTATTGCTCATTATTGGACAAGGTGACATTTTACTATATCTTTAAAGGGAATCTGTAAGCAAGATTTCACCCCCTCCTCACCCAACCCCACCAAATTATTTTTATACCTGTGTATCTCTTTCAAAGGCAAGTCCAGCAATACCATTTTGTGGCCAGTTCGTTCCTCTATTGCTGAAATTCTGCATTTGAATTGATATGCAAATGAGACTAAAGTGCTTTTGAAGAGCGGAAGCACTTCTCTAGCCCCTGTCACTCCAGCTCTGTTACCTGCCCAGCCTCCTGCTTGACTGTCAACTCCTTTCATGGCAATCACACAGTACAGAGGCAGTCAAGCAGCAGAAGGCAACACTGGGTGGGGATAGAGCTGGAGTGACGGAGGCTTCAGATCTACCATAGCTCTTCAGCCTCATTTGCATATCAATTCAAACCCTGATTTCTCAGTAACAGAGGAATGGACTGGGCATGTAAAGGTATTGCTGGACTTGTCTTTGAAAGCGCTACATGTGCATATTAACCCCAGAACGCATACCTGGGGCCTCGCAGGCCTGCTACTGCTAGGCTACTTGTTTTCTATTGTAGAATTCTATAGTTGCGCGTTCTAGGTTTAATAGTTTGGGGGAGTAAAATGCTGATGATAGATTCCCTTTAAGTATCATATAACATTATTACAACTCATGTAACTTACCTTTGGATATGGGATATGAATTGTCTGTGGATACTGTTCGGCTTCATCTCCATAAAATGTATATTCTATAATTGGAACTTCTGTGTCATTAAATTCAGCAAAAGTCAGGAATTTGCCTTCAGGTGACCACCAGATAGCATTATTTGTTGAAAACATTTCCTCTAAAAAAAATAAATAATAATAATAATAAATAATAATAATAAAATTTTTAGTGATAAATTACTTATGTATACAAAATGGGTAAATTATAACCTTTTAGACAATTGTGACGCCCTGGGCAAGCCAGGGGTCACAGGTCACACCACCACCACACCCTACACCCCAGTTAGGAACATCAAGGCTAACCAAAAATCCTTGTTGCCTTCCTCCAGGGGCTGATGTTCACACCAGGGGGTGGGCCAGGCGGTTGGCTCCGCCCACCGAGGAGTACACAGCCCTGGAGGCGGGAAGAACCAGGCAGTTTAGCTCAGGCAGAGCTTGAGTGAGGAAGTGAAGTAGTAGTGGAGCTAAGGAGAAAAGCTGAAGTGACAGAAAAGTGACAGTAGTAAAGCCTGAAGTTGGTCCGGGTGTGTGCCCCGGACAGTGACAGCAAGGTCAGCAGACGGCGGTGATAGTCTGCAGTGGGACTGTTTGGAGGTTGCTGGAAGGACCGCGGACGGGTGGTGGCCCGGCGGTCTGGAGCAGTATACGAAGAACAGTCAGCACCAGGGCAGGGGCCTTTCGGATCCCGGCAAGGCTAGGAGTCGCCATAATTTGCCAAATCCGTCAGTGAAGGGGACGACTGTCTCCCAACAACCAAGTCCCGATTGAAGGCAACAGTCCAACCGTTACAGAGAGACACCGCCACCGCCAGGGCACCTGTTTCTCAGGGCCAGCGCCTGCGGGCAAAGTAGGGCTCCTCCGGCCCATATCCAAGCCGGGGAGCGGGTTACCGGTGGGAACCCATCGCAACCATCATCATCTTAGGTGCAGGAAAAGGGACCGTCACCGTCACCTACTGGGGAAAAGCAAGTGCAGCCGTCCGTGGGAACCGTCTTTCCAGCCGTGTGTTTTACCGAGAACTGTGTCATCGTCTCAGGCTGAGTGAGTACCACAGTGCCGCAAGGCACAGCGCTGCCCCCGCGTCCCTGCGCCCCACCAAGCCCTGCATCACCCACCTCATCACTGGGCCCCGGGACAACCAACCCCCTACCCACGGAGGGGAGGACTAACATCTAGCTGCTCCATACCATCACTCCCGGGATCCCCATACAGAGCAGCGGTGGTGTCAACAAATCACCACAACTGTGGGTGGCGTCACGGACAATAAACTATCCCAAAACACCAATTCCCCTTTTCACTCACGGGCGAGGAGCGCCGCTTGAGTCCCCGGGATCCGGCCCATCGCTCGAGCCACCGAGCAGCAGCAGCAGGCCGCAGCAGTCGCAGCGGCAGCCGGACCCGAGCAGTGGGAAAGCGCGGCGTCCCCTCCTCCGCCCGCGACACAATAAGTAGCTGAAAAGCTTTATACTACAGTCCCTAACAGGGTTAGATAATAGAGAAGGGATATGCACCTGAGAGTTCATACTATTCATAGGAAATAGTGATCTTCGACCACCCATCCTCCTGGTTAATGAAAATTCCTCCAAATAGCCCTATCCTGCTCACTCTCTAGGTATTTGTGTCGCCCTGGGCAAGCCAGGGGACACAGGTCACACACCACCACACCCTACATACCAGGTAGGCACATCTAAGCTGAACCAAAAATCCTTGTTGCCTTCCTCCAGAGGCTGGTGATTCACACCAGGGGGTGGGCCAGGCGGTTGGCTCCGCCCACCGAGGAGATCACAGCTCTGGAGGCGGGAAGTACCAGGCAGTCTAGTCAGGGAGGAGGAAGTGGAAGGAGTGGAGGAGTAGTCCAGGCAGGGCTTGAGCAGATAAGCTAAGTGCAAGTGAAGGAAAGAAAAGTAGTAAAGGAGGAAAGCAAGAGTGGTGACAGAGAGAGAGAGAAAAGCCTGAAGAGTCCAGCTAAGTGCAGGGCAGGTCAGCAAGGTCAGCAACGGCGGTGACTGTCTGGAGGGGGACCGTTTGGAAGTTCCTGGAAGGACCCCGTAGGCTGTGTGCCCGGTGGTCTGGAGCAGTGTTCCGAAGGACAGTCAGCACCAGGGCAGGGGCCTCTCGGACCCCGGCAAGGCTTGGAGTCGCCGTAAATTGCCGAATCCGTCAGTGAAGGGGACATAGATCCCCCAACAACCAAGACCCGAGTGAAGGCAACAGCCCAACCTGTACAACAGAGACACCACCACCGCCAGGGCACCAGTTTCTGAGGGCCAGCGCCTGCGGGCAAAGAGTAGAGCTCCCCCGGTCCAGCTTGAAGCCGGGGAGCGGGTTACCGGTGGGGACCCATCGCAACCAACTAGTACACAAGGTGCAAGGAAAAGGGACATCACCGTCACCTACTGGGAGAGCAATTGCAGCCGTCCGTGGGACCGTCTTACCAGCCGTTTGGTTTACCGTACAAACTGTGTCAACGTCTCAGGCTGAGTGAGTACCACAGTGCCGCAAGGCACAGCGCTGCCCCCGCGTCCCTGCGCCCACCAGGCCCTGCACCTCCCAAACCGTCACCGGGCCCCGGGATCACCGACCCCTACCCACGGAGGGGCAACACAACACCTGGCTGCTCCGCATCACCATCCCCGGGACCCCCGTATTGAGCAGCGGTGGTGAAATCACCACAACCGTGGGTGGCGTCACGGACTATAAACAATCCCCACACCCAAACAACCCCTTTCACTCACGGGCGAGGAGTGCCGCTCGAGAAACCCCCGGGATCCGGCCTACAGCTCGAGCCACCACTGAGCAGCGGCCGCCGGACCCGAGCAGAAGGGGGTGAGCGTAGTGTGCTGACACCCTCCTCCCCGCCCGCGACAACTTGGCGTCACGAACAGGATCTTACCGCTCTGCCGTCAGGTAGAGGTGCGCCTTGTTACCGCCGGAGGTATCCGGCAGTAAAATTTCAGAAGCCGCCATCTTTGGCGCGAAAAGTTCCCGCTCGAGCGTCTTCTCGAGCAGTAGAGGCGCGAAGGCCAAAACCCCGCCCCGAGAGAGGAGGGGCCGGAAAGAGCTAAGGGGGACGGAAACAAGATGTCTGCGCCCGACGGAGCCGCTGGAGGAGCGGTGGTCGCAGCCGCAGCGGCACCCGCGGATGGGAATGGACCTGCCCAGGTCCCGGCCATACCGGCGGGAGGTGCCGCGGCCCCCACGCTCGCTCAGGTCATGCCGTTCTCCTTGCCCTATGCGCCCGGAGCTGCCTGGCTACCGCAGTATGACGGGAAACCGGATGCCCTACAGGCCTTCCGGAAAAAGCTTAACCCGTTGCTAGAGCTGTACCCCCTGACTGATAAGCAACGTGCAGCGATAGTGCTAGGCCAGTTAACCGGTGCGGCGGAGCAGGAAGCGGAGACCTGGGCCGAGGGGGACCGGCTCTCTGTAGCCACCATCTTTCAGAAGCTACAGACTGCCTTCGAGACCCGGACTGAAGCTGAGCTGAGGATGCAGTTTTACCAGTGCCGGCAACGAGCTGGGGATAGCATTCGGGACTATGCTCTACGTCTGCAGACCGCCCTCCGCACGCTGAAGCGGGCGAACCCTATTAATGAGGCGGATAGCAACAAGATGTTAGTGGAGCAATTTGCGCAGGGGATGAGGTCCCCTGAGGATCGTAAACAACTCCGGCTGTGGGCCTTGGAACACCCTGATGTGGACTTTGCTGTGTTAAAGGAGTGGGCCATTAAAGCACTACAGCCCCCAGCAACCGAAGTTATGGAACCCGCCCCTTGGCCCGTCGAGACGGCTCCCGTTGTGGCGGCCTCAGCCAAATCAACCTCTCCAACATCTGCAGCCCCGAGCAGCACAGTGGAAGAACTGGCAGCCCAGGTCCGTCGTATGGACGGAGACCTTGCCAAAATCCTGGCTGCACTACAACCTCTGACCAGACCTCAGCCTCCGGCGCAGATACAGCTTGCTGATAGTCCCGAGGATGTTCCCTGGATGCAGCGGAAAAGTGCTAACAACCCGCGGAGCAGACCCCCAATCTGCTACAAGTGCCGTCAGCCAGGTCATTACTACCGACAGTGCCCGTTAAACGAGCAACCCCTGGGGCCCCGGGCCAATCCTCAGGAGTAGAACATCGTGGCCCCCCGGACTGGCGGGACCGATATATCGGGGCACGCCCTATCATCCCCGTGGCTGTGGACGGCATACCAGTGATGGCTCTCTTGGACACTGGATCACAGGTAACTACCATACCGTACACGTTGTACCAGCGGTTTTGGGCCGTAGACGAACTGGCGCCCCCAGACAATAGTATAACATTGATTGCCGCTAATGGACTCCCATTGACCGAGGTGGGGTATAAACAAGTGGCTATGACAGTGGGGCAAGCCGAACTGCAACACCAGGGTATGATTGTGATCATGAATGAGCCCAGTGATCATAACCCGAAAATAGTGCTGGGAACCAATGTGATGGAGCACTGCATGGCTGATGTGTTAACCCTATTACAACAGCTAGCCGCCACCGCGGCAGGGAGCCGGCAGAGGGCTGTGCAGCGTGAGATCCGAGCCCTGATGTACCGCCAGCATGTCAGCTCAACAGGAGGGGAGATTGGTGGAGTGAGAGTGATGGATGTTGCCCCGTTGACTGTGCCCCCTAGGAGTGAGATGATGATCTGGTGTAGGGCAGCAGTAGGGCCTCAGGGGCGTGACTACCCTGCCATGATGGAGCCCATACCTTCCGAGCACTGGCCCACTGTAATGGCCGCCCGAGGGGTGGTGGATGTGAAGAAAGGGAGAGTGCCTGTGAGAGTGCTGAACTGTGGAGAGGAAGAAGTCAGGCTTCCCCGGTATGCCACCATTGCCAAGCTGCTCACCCTGGACCCTCACACTATCCATGAAGCCAGTCCATCCACACTTCCACCTGCCACCGGCACTTCCCCACCCCAGGGGGAGACAAAGGAGTGGCATCAACAGCTACATGTAGGCACTGATGATACCCCTACACATCACAGGGCAGGGGTATACAGGGTGGTGCAGGAGTACGAACAGGTTTTTAGTAAGCACCCCCTAGACTTTGGGCAGATCAAGGGGGTCCAACACCACATCCCCACCGGTGAACATCCCCCTATCAAAGAGAGGTATAGACCTATTCCCCCTGCACATTACCAGTGTGCCAAGGATATGTTGAGGAATATGAAGGAGGCCAGGGTTATTCGGGACAGCTGTAGTCCCTGGGCCGCTCCATTGGTACTGGTCAAGAAGAAGGATGGTACCATGCGGATGTGTGTGGACTACCGGAAGATCAACCAGATAACCCATAAAGAAGCCTATCCATTACCTCGTATTGAAGAGTCTTTGGCTGCACTGAGAACTGCAAACTACTTCTCGACCCTTGACCTCACCAGCGGATACTGGCAAGTGGCCGTGGCCCCAGAGGACCGGGAGAAGACCGCCTTCACCACCCCGATGGGGCTTTGCGAATTCAATAGCATGCCGTTTGGGCTGTGCAATGCCCCCGGAACCTTCCAACGGCTGATGGAGTGCTGTCTGGGACATTTAAACTTCGAGACCGTCCTGCTGTACTTGGATGATGTGATTGTTTATTCCCAGACGTATGAGGCCCATCTGGAGCACCTGGCTGAGGTGTTCGCGTCCCTTGCCAAGTACGGGATGAAATTGAAGCCCTCTAAATGCCACCTGCTGAAACCCAGGGTGCAGTATCTAGGGCATGTGGTGAGTGCGGATGGTGTCGCCCCCGACCCTGAGAAGATTACTGCCATCCAGAGCTGGCCGAGACCAACTACAGTAAGGGAAGTAAGGCAGTTTCTGGGTCTGGTGGGGTACTATCGGCGCTTCATAAAGGGGTACACGAAGATGGCTGCCCCCATGCAAGACCTCCTCGTGGGACAGACCAAAGGTGGTAGATCCATTGGAGCCCCACTGTCGTGGGAAGACAAGCATGAAGAGTCCTTTTGTCAGTTGAAGGCGGCCTTGACCGGAGAAGAGGTCCTGGCGTACCCTGATTATGGGCGCCCGTTCATCCTCCACACGGATGCTAGTAACGTAGGGCTAGGAGCGGTCTTATCCCAGGTCCAGGATGGAAGGGAGAAGGTGATTGCCTATGCTAGCCGAAAACTCCGGCCGACTGAAAGGAACCCTGAGAACTATAGCTCCTTCAAGCTCGAGCTATTGGCGTTGGTGTGGGCTATCACGGAGCGGTTCCGCCACTACTTGGCGGCAGCAACATTCACCGCGTTTACGGACAACAATCCGCTGACTCACCTGAACACGGCCAAGTTGGGCGCGTTGGAGCAGCGGTGGGTAGCCCGGCTAGCCAACTATGATTTCACCATAAAGTACCGAGCCGGTCGCGTCAACATAAATGCGGATGCACTCTCCCGAATGCCCCATTTGTCAGAAGAAGGGTGCGAGGATGACGACCTCGAGGAGATTGAGTTGCCTGCGTTTCACCAGCCGCCTACTGAGAGGGTACAAGTACATCAGCAACGAGTGGATCTGGACCCACGGCCCAGTCAAGAGTGGCAGGAAGCTCAGGACCAAGCGCCGGCTGTTCGCCTTGTCAAGACTCTGGTGGAACAAGGTGCTACGGGAATAGACCCTGCCGCCCCAGCCGAAGCCCAACGCTTGTGGAAGGAACGGAAACGGCTTTACCTACACCAAGGGAGGCTGTACCGTGAGCTGATCAACCCGAAGACCCATGAGAAAATATGCCAGTTGGTCATCCCTCAAGCTGACGTCGCTACTGTCCTGCGGGCATACCATGATGGTGCTGGCCACTTCGGGTGGAAGAAGCTGGAGATGCTGTTGAGGGAGCGGTTCTATTGGAGTGGGATGCGTGAATCGGTGGAAGCCTGGTGCCGAGAGTGCGGTCCTTGCACGCTGAGGAGAAAGGACGAGACTAGCCAGAGGGCACCCTTACATCCAATAGTCACCCATCAGCCGCTGGAGTTGGTCGCCCTGGACCATGTCAAGCTCACCCCTAGCCGAAGTGGGTACACCTACGCATTGACCATTGTAGACCACTACTCAAGATTTATGGTGGTAGTCCCCGTTAAGAACCTGACTGGTCGAACTGCTGCTCGAGCGTTCCAGGCTTATTTTTGCCGACCTCATGGGTACCCCGAAAAGGTGCCGACTGACCAAGGCCCGGCCTTTGAAGCAGAGGTGTTCCACGAATTCTGCCAGTTGTACGGCTGCAAGAAAATCCGGACCACTCCGTACCACGCCCAAACCAACGGCATGTGCGAGAAGATGAACCACTTGGTCCTGGGGCTTCTCAAGACGCTACCGCTGGAAGAACGGAACCTGTGGCCGGAAAAGTTACCCGACTTGGTCGACATGTACAATAATATCCCCTCTAGCTCGACGAAATGCACCCCAGCGTATCTGATGAGGGCTCGGCCTGGCCGCCTGCCGGTGGACCTGGAGATGGGGTTGGAGGCCCCAGAAGCACTCCCTTCGACGGCGGAGTGGGAAAGTCGGAGGAGAGCACAATACCGGCAAATCCAGGAGTATGTGGAGAAAAACCTCAGTCGAAGTCGAGAACAGCAGGAGCACCGGTTCAATCAGAAGGCGTCTGCGGGTCCTTTCCAGCCAGGAGATGTAGTGTTGAAATGGAAGAGGAAGGCCCACAAGCTGGATGATCAGTGGGAGCAAGTCCCTTACGTCATACAACCCACAGAATGGGAAGATGGGAAGGCCTACCAGATCAGTCGTGACCAAGGGGGCACCCTGGCCACAGTTTCCCGGGACCATCTAAAAAGGTGCCCCCCAGCGTTGAAGGCAGAGGCTGAAGTACCGGTTCCTCCACCAGCGGAGAAGGCAGCAGAGGTAATCCACACGGTAATGGGTGACTTCCCAGCAAACTGGCCTACACAGAACGGCGCGGTGATTCTTCCAGTGATACTGTTCCCACAACCCGTGGATGAAGAAGTAGTGGAAGTGGTTAACCGTGAGCCAGAACCAGTGCCAGTGCCCAGGGATGAACCTGTACCCAGCTCCCCTACGCCCCCGCCTGCCCCACACTATAGCCGGGAGGAGGAGCCGATTGTTCCCTCTACCCCACTGTCTAGCACCACTGACACCGGTCCCCGAAGGTCCACCCGTTCCAACCTAGGTAGACCTCCATTTAGGTACAGGGAGACCGTTCTGTGAGTACAAGGGGTCAGGGAATGTAAAGAGTGTTTGTTTGCTTGTTTGAAAAGTTGAAAGAATGATAAGAAAGTGAAATTACCGAAGAAGTTACCTGATTTGCTTTGTGATTGAACCGGCTGGAGCCGGCACCGTTGTCCCCGTGGGGACCGTTTAAAAAGTTATTTTGCATGGAGAACTATCCATGGACAAGCCCGTGAACTTGCAGGGCACCCACAAACGTTAGTGGCTTGTAAATATGTTGGTTTGCCGTCACCGTTTTCCGCAATGCCGCCTCCGGAGAGGCAGGTTGGAGGGAGGGCCCTCAGCAGAGCAGGCTGGGGCCCAGCCACCAAAGGAACCGGTGGCTACCCTCTGGAGGGAAGGACAGATCCCGCTCGGGTACCGTGTGCTGGACTGTGGGTCAAGGGGTGCTGCCTGGGCTTTAGGGGCAGCATCAGGGCCAGGTTGCTTGGGTGGGAGAGAGCGGAAACCTTAACCGTAAACCGTTGGCAACGTTAAAGTAAATGTGCCTCCCGTTTTGGGAAGAATTATTAAAAATGTATATATGTTATTTACCTTGTTATCCCTTTTTGCAGAAAAATAAAACCGGTGTAGGACGGCAGCCCGCGGACGGTCTGCATTTTGCTAAGGGGGAATGTGTCGCCCTGGGCAAGCCAGGGGACACAGGTCACACACCACCACACCCTACGTCCCAGGTAGGCACATCTGAGCTGAACCAAAAATCCTTGTTGCCTTCCTCCAGAGGCTGGTGATTCACACCAGGGGGTGGGCCAGGCGGTTGGCTCCGCCCACCGAGGAGATCACAGCTCTGGAGGCGGGAAGTACCAGGCAGTCTAGTCAGGGAGGAGGAAGTGGAAGGAGTGGAGGAGTAGCCCAGGCAGGGCTTGAGCAGATAAGCTAAGTGCAAGTGAAGGAAAGAAAAGTAGTAAAGGAGGAAAGCAAGAGTGGTGACAGAGAGAGAGAGAAAAGCCTGAAGAGTCCAGCTAAGTGCAGGGCAGGTCAGCAAGGTCAGCAACGGCGGTGACTGTCTGGAGGGGGACCGTTTGGAAGTTCCTGGAAAGACCCCGTAGGCTGTGTGCCCGGTGGTCTGGAGCAGTGTTCCGAAGGACAGTCAGCACCAAGGCAGGGGCCTCTCGGACCCCGGCAAGGCTTGGAGTCGCCGTAAATTGCCGAATCCGTCAGTGAAGGGGACGTAGATCCCCCAACAACCAAGACCCGAGTGAAGGCAACAGCCCAACCTGTACAACAGAGACACCGCCACCGCCAGGGCACCAGTTTCTGAGGGCCAGCGCCTGCGGGCAAAGAGTAGAGCTCCCCCGGTCCAGCTTGAAGCCGGGGAGCGGGTTACCGGTGGGGACCCATCGCAACCAACTAGTACACAAGGTGCAAGGAAGAGGGACATCACCGTCACCTACTGGGAGAGCAATTGCAGCCGTCCGTGGGACCGTCTTACCAGCCATTTGGTTTACCGTACAAACTGTGTCAACGTCTCAGGCTGAGTGAGTACCACAGTGCCGCAAGGCACAGCGCTGCCCCCGCGTCCCTGCGCCCACCAGGCCCTGCACCTCCCAAACCGTCACCGGGCCCCGGGATCACCGACCCCTACCCACGGAGGGGCAACACAACACCTGGCTGCTCCGCATCACCATCCCCGGGACCCCCGTATTGAGCAGCGGTGGTGAAATCACCACAACCGTGGGTGGCGTCACGGACTATAAACAATCCCCACACCCAACCAACCCCTTTCACTCACGGGCGAGGAGTGCCGCTCGAGAAACCCCCGGGATCCGGCCTACAGCTCGAGCCACCACTGAGCAGCGGCCGCCGGACCCGAGCAGAAGGGGGTGAGCGTAGTGTGCTGACACCCTCCTCCCCGCCCGCGACAACTTGTCTACACTGTTCAGCTTTAACACCGCCACTTTTTTTTTTTTTTGTGATCCTTGCAAATCACATCGCATTCTGTTTGAAATTGCCAAGATCTGCAAATTTCAGCAAATTTGACTCAAAGTCAATTCACAGCAGATTAATCCACTCATCTCTATCAGTTATCCTATATCTGTCTGTGGTAGGGACACATGATTTCACACTGCAGGGACAGACTTGCACATACAGTATCATTCAGAATACATTTGGTATATGTGCAGGAAAAACTCGAAAGTATCATACTGTGCCTATAGGATCCCACTGAACTAATGTGGGATAAGAGAGTATGTTTTTCTACACTGAAGTGTTATGTGGCAGGCCAGGCAGATCGCGAAGGCAACAGGGCCCATGCTTCAGGAGGGCCCACTGACCCCAGTGCCTACTTCAGCTGCATGTGCATCAGAGGACATACAATCAGTTTAACTGTATAGTGATGCAGAGACCTTTCGAGTCGCTGAATCGCTATATACACTGGCAGCCAATCAGAGTCCAGCAACTGACGTAGGCATGTTCGGGAGATCCACATGACAGGCATGTGGATGTTAAATGCCAGCCACTTCGCTGGCTGTAGAAAAGGATGCCGCAGGACATGGGAGCAGAGGAATGTGAATAGAATTTTTTATGCAGAACCAGGGACTTATATACTAGGATTTGGGACATATATACCACAATGGGCCCAGGATAGGGGACATGCAGTTTATACCAGGATGGGTAACACATATAACAGGATGGGGTCCAGGATGGGGGAAATTTATAATAGGATGAGCCCAGGATGGGGGACATATATACTAGGATGGACCCAGGATGGGGGACATATATTAAAGACCAACCAATAGCCTCTAAAACAAATACTTTATTATCATTTAATTAAAAATGGTCAAAAAATAACAAAAAAAGGTGTTGTGCGCCATGGACACATAATTACTCGTTATGTGGTAACAGACTGGTAAGAGACCAGGATAGGGGACATATATGTATCCCCCATCCTGGTATATATTGTAACAGGATGGTGCCCAGGATGGGGGATATATATACCCGGGTGGGCTCAGGATAGGGGATATATATACCAGGATGGGCCCAGGATAGGGGATATATATACCAGGATGGGCCTAGGATGGGGGACATATATACCTGAAAATGGGACCCCAATAAGGGAAATTATTACAGGATAGGTGCCATTGCTTGTCCTTTCCATCAAACTTGATGGTTGCTCACTCTCCCCAGTCTCACAAGCACGTTGCCTTGGAGTAACCCTCGACTCTGCTCTATCCTTCAAGCCACACATCCAAGCCCCCTTCAACTCATGCCGATTACAACTCAAAAATATCTCCCGGATCCGTGCTTTGCTTAACCAAGAATCAGCAAAAACATTAGTGCATGCCCTCATCATCTCCCACCTCGACTACTGCAACCTCCTGCTCTCTGGCCTCCCTTCCAACACTCTTGCACCCCTCCAATCTATCCTAAACTCTGCGGCCCGCCTAATCCACCTCTCCCCTCACTACTCCCCAGCCTCGCCACTCTGCCAATCCCTTCACTGGCTTCCCATCACCCAACGACTCCAGTTCAAAACATTAACAATGACATACAAAGCCATGCACAACCTGTCTCCCCCCTACATCTGTGACCAAGTCTCCCGGTACCTACCTGCACGCAACCTCAGATCCTCACAAGATCTCCTTCTCTGCTCCTCCCTTATCTCCTCTTTCCACAATCGAGTACAAGATTTCTCCCGTGCATCCCCCATACTCTGGAATGCTCTACCTCAGCACATCAGACTCTCACCTACCGTGGAAAGCTTCAAGAGGAACCTCAAGAACCACCTCTTCCACCAATCCTACAACCTACAATAGCCCTCAGTCCAGTAGACCACTGCGCAACCAGCTCTGTCCTCACCTATTGTACCATCACCCATTCCCTGTAGACTGTGAGGCCTCGCGGGCAGGGTCCTCTCTCCTCCTATACCAGTCTGTTTTGCACTGTTAATGATTGTTGTACGTATACCCTCTTTCACTTGTAAAGCGCCATGGAATAAATGGCGCTATAATAATAAGTAATAATAATAATAATAATTGCTACATAATGGGGGAGAATGCAACACATATGGTTTTATAGGATTTAGAAAGCAACAAGGGCCCATAAATCTGACCAACATGTAGGGGGGTTGGGAATTTGGGAGGAGCAGAATAAATAAATAAAGAAATGTGGTATCTGCACTTCTGTAAAAGTGCAATCTATAAAAATATTAAATTAATTAACAGTTTAGTAAATGCTCTAATAATAAGAAAATCAATACTCCAGAATTGCGTATTTTTGACCTTTGCAAAAAATTAAAACATTATCTTGACACCTAGATGGTATAAACAATGTCAACTTAGAGCTAATAAAAAAATAAGCCCCCCAAATTTCCGAATTTTTTTCACCACTAAAATTAAAAGACAACTATGAGTACATAGTACAGGCTGTGAGTAAGGACAGCACGTCCGAAACGCGTAAGCGGTTTTAATAACTCTGAGGGGTATGAGAGAAAAGCCCCCCTCTTTTGCGCATTGTTGTCTTGAATTTTAAAAGGATTTTGAAATAAAGGTTGATTTTATTACCGGACGTGTTGCTGGAATACCCCCCTTTGTCTTGGATTGCACTGAATCACCAATGTTCAGCCTTCCGTGCACCACCTGGATTTAATTAAACTCCTGGGAAGCTAATCTACCTTGGGTGAGTTGAAAACACACATTTTTCTTCTCTTATCTATACATGTTTGGTATCACCGTAACAATCATGTTGCAAGATAATTTTTAAACAGTTTTGGAATTGCTCTTTTTTTTGCAATTTTTCCACAATTTGATTTTTTTTTCACTTTTCAGTAGATCACATGATAACAATAATGGTGTCATTCAAAAGAACAACTCGTCAAGCAAAATAACAATCTTTATATTAACGGAAAAATAAAAAATGCATGCCTATTAAAAGTAGGGGAGGAAAAAACGAAAGGGTAAAAATGGAAAATGTCGGGAAATGGGTTAAGGCGGGAGTAAAGTATTGCTGGGACATTTTTTGTAAATTTTATCAGAATCTTCAGTGTTTGTTTTTATTTAAAGGGAACCTGCCACCAGGTTTGGGGCCTATAAGCTGCGGCCACCACCAGTGGTTATAACATGCTGTATATAAGAGCCCAGACCACTGTGTAGAATGTAAAAATCACTTTATAACACTTACCTAAACGGTTGCTGCGGTGGAGTTGGGTCACATGGGCGTCTCCATTCTCCGGTGCGGGCGCCTCCTCTTTCGGCCATCTTTGTCCTCCTTCTGAAGCCTGTATGCATGACGCGTCCTACGTCATACACACTCCCCGGTCCCACACAGGCACACTACAATGCTTTAATCTGCCTTGCTCAGGGTAGATCAAAGTGCACTTGCGCTTGACCTCAATGCTGGCGAGTGTGGATGACCTAGGATGCGTTATGCACACAGGCTTCATAAGGAGGTCGACAAAGATGGCCGAAAGAGAAGGCTCCGAAACTGGAGAACGAAGATGCCCATATGACCCAACAACACCGCAGCGACCGTTAGGTGAGTATTATAAAGTTATTTTTACGTTCTACACAGCGGCCTGGGCTCTTGTATACAGCATGTTAGAATGCTGTATATAAGAGCCCACTGGTGGTGGGCACAGCTTATAGTCACCAAATCTGCTGACAGGTTCCCTTTAAATTATTCACCTTTTTGTGGAGGGAATTATGAAGATTTCCTGTTGTCGGCTAAAAATGTCTTTTTTTGTTTTCGCACTACAGATCTGTGGTTACGTGTTGGTTTTGCCTTTCACCTCTATTACACGCTGGCGTTATAATTCTATCTTCAATGTTTTCTCCTCACCACAAAATTTCTATATATAAGTAAATGTTACTGTAACGCTTTACACAATTTCTGAGCGGAAGGTCACCGCAGGCCCAAATAACAGATCCTCCGCACCTTCATACACCCAGTCTGGTATTCCATTTAGGACCTTATTTTCTTCACCATTAGATGTAATTCTAACACTTGGCTCCTCCGGAGAATTTCGGGCATAAATGTTGTTTTCCCAGACATAAACCTATAGGGAAAATAAATTAATACAGAAATAACCAGGATACCATATACTATATTATTTCAATATAAGAAATCAGCAGAATGGGGTGGGTTAAGGCCTCGTTACACGCAGCGACGGATCTAACGATATATCGCTGGGGTCACGGATTCCGTGACGCACATCCAGCATCGTTAGCGACGTCGTTGCGTGTGACATCAACGAGCGACCATTAAGGATGGAAAATACTCACCAAATCATCCATCGTTGACACGACGTTCATTTTCAAAAAATCGTTGATTGTTGAGGACGAAGGTTGTTCGTCGTTCCTGAGGCAGCACACATCGCTATGTGTGACACCCCAGGAACGACGAACAACAGCGTTCCTGTGGCCGCCGGCAATGAGGAAGGAAGGAGGTGGGCGGGATGTTACGGCCACCCATCTCCGCCCCTCCACTTCTATTGGGCGGCCGCTTAGTGACGCCGCTGTGGCGCTGCACGAACCGCCCCCCTTAGAAAGGAGGCGGTTCGCCGGCCACAGCAACGTCGCTAGGCAGGTAAGTCCGTGTGACGGCTCCTAACAATATTGTGCGCCACGGGCAGCAATTTGCTCGTGACGCACAACCGACGGGGGTGGGTACTCTCGCTAGCGATATCGCTGCGTGTAAAGCCCCCTTTAGATCCGCACCTGTCAGGGATGTATGAGATTTCCTGGGATGTTTCACAAGTACCTAAATGAAAATCCCCATTTATAGAACTTAAATCTCTGCATAACTCGTGGACTACAACACTAATCTTCTTGGGTGCTGTGGTTGTACAACACATTACTGTCTGGAGTCTGGTGGCCAATGTTTTGTCTCTCTCTCCCTCTCTCTATTGTCGACCTGTTACATTCCTTTCATGATCCACATTCACCCTAGAATGGCTGCTCCATTCCCTGCCTCAGCTTTTATACAGGCTCCTATAGTTTCTCATGATTGACTGTGTGGTATTCCATGGGATATGATAGCTGCAAGGTATTAAGGAAAAGCCTGCATTGTTGTATAAGCCTGATGCAATCCTTTGCATTGTGTAAAGAGATGGCTGTACGTTTTTTGAAGAGTCGCATGAATTGAATCACAAATTGTTCGAAATCGACAGGACCGGAAAAAATAATTAAATTTTACACAAATTTGCATCAAATTAATTCATTGATCTCTTCCAGCTGACAAAAATAAATGTGCCCCCCCCACCCAAAAAAAAAGCAAGTTATACATGGTGTTTGAATGCAACGTGTTAGCGTCACCCAAGCACATCAATATCCTAGTAGTTAAGAGTCCCTTTGATGCTTAATCTCTAAGGCCCACACCACTCTCAGTCCCCCTCTTTGGCTGAGTTCACATGTCCGGTAGTCATCCGTTAGAACGGATCCTGCAAAGATCCTTTGTCAAAAAAGTTTTGGAAACACAACTTTTTTGTCCATTGTTGAATTACTGATTTCTGCCAGATCCGTTTTTTTAATATTGGAGTCTATGGAGAACAGATCCGTTAACGGGTTGCTAATTAGTCATCTGCTTTTCTTGCATTTGTAACAGATGTTTTTTTTCTTACAGGATCCGTTTCAAATGTGAGATTAAAAGCAATGCATTAACGGATCCATTCCCCATAGACTCCAATGTTAGTAAAATTGATCCGGTAGAAATCAGTTATTTAACAACGGATAAAAAAGTTGTGTTTCCACAACTTTTTTGCCAACAGATCTCTGCAGGATCCAATCTAACTAATGATTACAGGACATGTGAACTTAGCCTAAGGCCTCCTTAACACGTCAGTGATTCTGGTATATATGATGCCTTTTTCATATGTACCAGAATCATGGACATTAAAATCAATGGGTCTGCGCACACATCAGTGTTTTCACAAGGACCATGTGTCTGTATGGAGCACATGTGTGTCCCTGTGTTCTGCATGGCGACATGTCCATTTTTCGCTGGCAGCCCTGATGTCACACGGACCACACAGTGATGGGATCAGTAAGACATATACCGGAAAAACACGTGTCTTTGAAATAAAATTAATTTCGATTCTCACCTGTCTCCAGCCTTGCTATCTTCAGCGCTGCTGTCACTTGCTTCCGGGCCCTCTCCTTATGCTCATAAATATTCACTGCACTGCGGACCCCAAAACAGTAGCGCCGGAGACAGCAGCGCCAGGGACAGCAGCGCCAGGGACAGCAGCATCGGGGACAGCAGCACCGGGGACAGCAGGGCCGGAGACAGGTGAGTATAAAGCTCCTGCTCTCCGCGTGCTATCACGGATAGCACATGGTGAACACTAGTGTGCCAAAATCACGGCACACAAAGGGCCATACGCACCTTCAACACGTCCGTCAAATACGTGTGTGTTTTCTACGGATGTGTGAAAGAGGCCTAACAGTGAATGTTGAGTAACAAAATGTAAATATATAATGTTGGTGAATGACTTAGGGCCACAGCATCACCACATGACTATTTCTTTGGTTCATGTGCACAATGGTCAACAAATGGCCTCTGAATTACTCAATGGCACCATTCATGAGTAATCTTCTTGAACAGTGTTGGAGAACAGTTGAAAAATGATTGATTGCTCTCAGTGAGAGAAACAAAATTAAAATTTTGTAGTTGTGATACCTTTTAATGGCTAGCTAAAATAAAAATAAAATATGATGTTATAAAGCAAGCTTTAGAGACATCTCAGGTCTCTTCCTCTGAGGCCTCCGACACACATCCGTTAAAATCACGCACGCGTAATACGGGCCGTTTTTCAGGTCCGTGATCGGTTTTTATGTCCGTTTTTATGGTACGTGTGGCATCCGTGTGAACAGAGTATGCTAGCCGTGTGTGCATGTGGAATGTCCGTGTGCACGTGAGATACATAACTGACATGTGAGTGTGTTTTGTCCGTGTGAAATGGTATGTGTGTTGTGTAAAATGTCGTTGATGCTTACCCGCTGACAGCAGACAGTGTCGCGCGTAGAGAATGAACTCAGGTGACCTTCACCCGACTTCATTGTCATACCGCGGCTCTGTCTGTGTGTCGCATACTGATTAACGGTCACCCGTGAAGGACTCACCGGTGACCGCTAATCCCGTGAGTGACTGAAGTGAGCAGCGCGATTAGCGCTGCCGTCACTCAGGTTACCCGTGCTAGCTGGATCCTCCACCCGTGACCGCAACTCACCTGTGACTTCATCGCTGTCACCCGGGCGACTTGCTGTCACAGTTGGAGGATCCAGTGGTGGCCGCGAGTTACCTGAGTGACGTCATCGCTGATCGCGATACTTACATCAGTTGCTGTGTGGAGCTGCCAGGAGCGGCGGTGTTCTTCTGCAGCTCCTGTCACCTTCATGTAGCAGAGCTGGAAGCGACGCAGGACCTCCGTGGATTACGCCGGACATGGATAGGTTTTTGGGGGTTAATAAAGTGGTGAACAAGGGTATTTGTTAGTGTTTATTATTGCAAATAAAGGATTTTTTGTTGTGTGTGTTTATTAACTTTAAATTACAGATTAATCATTGGAGGAGTCTCATAGATGCCTGCAATGATTAATCTTGGACTTAGTGGCAGCTATGGGCTGCTGGCATTAACTCCTTATTAACCCGATTGCCAACGCACCAGGGCAATTCGGGAAGAGTCGAGTAGAGTCCCAGAACATCTAATGGATGCGGCATTTCTGGGCGGCTGCTGACTGATATTGTTAGGCTGGGGGGCTCCCCAAAACGTGGAGCTCCCCATCCTGAGAATACCAGCCTTCAGCCATGTGACTATACCCTGGCTGGTATCAAAATGGGGGGGACCGCACGTCATTTTTTTTTAATTAATTATTTATTTATTTTACTGCACATTATAGACCCGCCCACCCGCGGCTGTGATTGGTTGCAGTGAGACAGCTGTCACTCAGCGTGTGGACATGTCTAACTGCAACCAATCATAGGCACCAGTGGGCGGGGAAAGCAGGGAATACTAGATTGATTAATGAGCGGCCGGCTTTTTCAAAATAGTAAAAGCTGCCGGAGCAGTGTGAACGCCGTGCAGCGCCGCGCCGGTGAAAGTGTCCGTGTGTGCGTGTTCCGTGCAGGAAACGGACATGCTGCCATGAAAAACGGAAAAACATACGGATCACGGACACGGACACACGGACATGATGAAAAACGCGAGTTTGACAACAAATATAGATTAACATTGGTGCACCTTTGTCCGTGTCTCCGGTATATACGGAAACGGACAAAACAAGCACGTGTTTCACGGATGTGTGTCGGAGGCCTGAGGAAGAGACCTGAGATGTCTTGAAAGCTTGCTTTATAACATCATATTTTATTTTTATTTTAGTTAGCCATTAAAAGGTATCACAACTACAAAATTTTAATTTTGTTTCTCTCACTGAGAGCAATCAATCATAAATGATGGCATGACTTCAAAAAACGCTAGTAACCTAATTTAGATAAGAGGTTCAGAAATTCTGCATATAATTTTCAACTTCAAAAAGTCACCAAATACTCATAGCGGGAACGTAGCCATGGGGTTGGCTAGCGGGAATGTAGCCATGTTTTTGAGTCAATTTTTATGCATTTTTTCCGCCCAAACATTTGAATGGGTGAAAAACGCTAAACAATTCTGATAGACTTCACACCTGCAGATATGAAACTGCTTCAGATACGCAAAGAAAAAAATAAGCAACATGTGAACAAGATTGCAGAACTTTCATCCACTTTGCTCGTACTGTAAAATGCTGTTTTTTTTGGAGAAAAAAACGTGGCCAAACCTAAACTTGTGAACATATCCTTTTGTATCTAGTAATATTAAAGGACTTACCAGTTTATGACCAACAGGAGACCATAAAATATACTGAATCCTTGGAGGTAATTCATTTGCAGTTACATACTGTCTAAGAAAAAAAATAAAAACATATGAAGGGTCATACAGTATCAAAGATATAGAAACCGCTAAAATATGACAAATACCAACATCATAAACCAGGTCCAAGAGGTAATGGATCCGATGAGCACGATTAGCACTTTATGGCCACTTGTTTGTGTCTTTATGACAACTCATTACGGAGGCCTTTGGAATGGTTAAATGTTATGATCTGGTAACCGTGGACGATCATGGAAAATCCCATTAATAAGAAAAAACAAAACAACAAGAGTAGTTGGATACTGAGCTGACCGCAATCCCCAATCTATCAGACAACACTAAAAGTAGCAGTGGGATGTTCCTAACACACCTAGATACCTTGTCACTGCCTGAGAAACTTGCTACACCTCAAAGATAGAAATGAGGAATCCTAACTTGCCTCAGAGCAGTCCCCAAAGAAATAGCAAGCCCCCAACATGCAACAATGGTGATGTAAGAAAACATGATACACAGATAGAAAATATAGATCAGCAAAGCTGAGGACCGACTTACTAGATACAACAGGACAGGAGAGATAACTGATTGTGGCCAGAAAAAAAACCCTGCAAAAATACCAAACTCCTGATAATAAAAAATACTGAGACCACACGGACTCTCTCTCCCACTATATGAGGTACTCTTGTGATAAATACTTTAAATAGAACTGCAAATATAATGGGAAGAAACAATATCACAGACCATATAATATTCTAAAGTGCAAATAATCCAAACATAAACAGAGAGCAAGCTCCCTTTCTTCATTTGCAGTTACATACTGTCTAAGAAAAAAAATAAAAACATATGAAGGGTCATACAGTATCAAAGATATAGAAACCGCTAAAATATGGCAAATACCAACATCATAAACCAGGTCCAAGAGGTAATGGATCCGATGAGCACGATTAGCACTTTATGGCCACTTGCTTGTGTCTTTATGACAACTCATTACGGAGGCCGCAATGTATGACAATTGTAAATTTTATTGTAAATGACTGTAAAAATTGTACGATATAGACAAAGTTCTCATCATTAACCTATGTACATACAATAAAGGGATACAATCTGTTACCTGGCAGGCCTAGAGAAGTTTCTTTGTTTTGTTTGTAATTTACGGTAATTATTCAGCTATATTCGATGTATCAACAAGTGATCGACTGAGGGACCCAGATTTTAACATAATAACAAGCTCCAGTCACTCCTGAGATCATGACATTAGGAGTGTTCCAAACTTAGACTTTATGTCTATAGGATATGCTATCAATATCGGATAGATGAATGGCTCCGGTTTAATTACTTTGTGTATTGGAACAACACAAAAAAAACCCTCCGAAAAAAAGACAAACTAAACCTCATTTTACAAAAACACCAAAAATTGGCTGGATAAAATTGTTGGCGCCCTCAACATAGTATTTTGTTGCACACCCTTTGGCCTAACTAGCTGCAATCAATCGCCTCCCATAACCATCCACAAGTTTGTTGCTCCTCTCACTTGGACTCTTCTTTATAAACTGCTCCAGTTCTCTCCTATTTGAAGGCGTCTTCTCCCAACAGCAATTTTAAGATCAGGTATTCAATAGGATTTAGATCTGAACTCATGGCTGCCACTTCAAAACTCTCCAGCGCTTTGTTTCCATCCATTTCTAAGGGCCTCTTGAAGTATGTTTGGAGTCATTGTCCTGATGGACAACCCATGACCTAGGATGCAAACCAGTTTTCTGACACTGGCCACTGGATTGCAACTCAAAGTTCTTCGGTAATCTTCAGATTTCATGATGCCTTCCACACAGTCAAGGCCCCCAGTGCCAGAGGCCGCAAAACAAACATCTGTGAGCCTCCACCATACTTGACTGTTTGTTGGTCCTGTGTTCTATCCTTTGTAGGCCTCATTCCATTTTTGGTAAACAGTACAATGATGTGCTTTACCAAAAAGGATTATGGTTACTCATGTAGATTTTGTCAAACTGCAGTCTAGCTTTTTTATGTCTGTGTCAGCAGTGGGGTCCTCTTGGATCTCCTTCATAGCGTTTTATTTAATTAACATGTGGACAGATAGTTTGCACTGACATTGATGCACCTGAGCCTGCAAGACAGCTCGAATTCTTTTTGCACTTGATTGGGCTGGCTTATTCACCATCCGGACTATCCTGCATTACAACCGTTCATCAAGTTTTATCTGCCGTCCACATCCAGAGAGATTAGCTACAGTTCCATGAGTTGTAAACTTCTTGATTATGTTGCGCACAGTGGAAAAAGGAACATCAAGATCTATGGAGATGAACTAGTAACCTTTAGATTGTTGATATGCTCCAGGAATTTTGGTTCTCAAGTCCTCAGACAGTTCTCGTCTCCTCTTTTTGTTCTCCATGCTTAATGTGGCACATAGACACACAATGCAATTATTGAATCAACTTCTCCCCTTTTTATCTGGTTTCAGTTGTGATTTTCATATTGCCCACACTTGTTACTTGCTACAGGTGAGCTTGAACAAGCATCACAAGCTTGAAACAAAGTTGTTTACCCACAACTTTGGAAAGGTGGCAACAATTTTGGAGTTGTGTTTGAAATTATGTCCAATTTGACTTTTTTTCCTCATTTTTTTGTGTTGTTCAAATACACATAATGGAAATTATCATGTGTATAAAAAAACATGTGCAATTGCAATCCTTTTCTGGGAGACATATTTCATTTTTCAGAATAATTTCAAGGGTGCCAACCCTTTTGGCCGTGACTGAATTTCTATAGGAGCTACAGACACAGCTGAGCTCGGCTAACTCCAATTGAAGTGAATAGAGGGAATTCCACACATGCTTTGCCATCTCTCCATTTCATTTTTCATTTCATTTTTTGTATTTTTTTTAGTATTCTGGGTTATACATCTATAAGACCAGTAAATATTCACTTGTAGTCAGAATATGGTCGAAAGTATGCCTATCTAATACATGCGGTCACATGATCACCCGGTCTCTCCTCCGGTTCCGGAGAATCTTGACAGTGTGAGGATTCACAAGTCTGCAGTCACACAGAGTGACTACAGACTTTCAAAATTAACCTGGACAATCACTCTAACTCAATCTCTACCTAGCCTGATTGGTCGCTCCTCAGTGACCCTCCTCCCTGCTGCTGCTGACATTTCATACTGCTCAGGACAAGTTGCATGTGTCAGCCTGGCTAGGTGGGTAAGGACTGAATGCACTAGGGTTCTCACACTCTAACTGCTAATTTTAATATCAGTACTATAAAGTCAGTCTAACATATGGGATGGGGACTAATGTTACAGGCAAAGCAGTAATCATTGTATACCCCATCAATCCTCAGTGCTAAAGCATTGCCGCTTAAGAAATGATGTCATCCCATCCATCTTGACTGATGCAGCCAATCACTGAGGCTAGTAGCTAGCTGCAGATTTTGGTAAATCATAGACAGACCCCTTTAATTGTATTCAACCCTGAAATATTGAATTTACTTACTTCTTTGCAACATCCATAATTCGATAAGACGCTGTGTATGAATGCCTCCAAACCTGAAACACAGCAAGAGCATGATATGTAAAGCGGTTGACATGATTGCCTTCCATACTTGTATGAGAATAATATAATGGACTCTTAAAGGGAACCTGTCACGTGAAAAATGCTATTAACCTGCCGATATGGAGTTAAACTACAGATTAATAGTGTTCTGGATTTGCCCAGCTCCACCACTTAGAGCCTTACTGCCAGGAGGTAAAAACTTTAATCCTCCTGGCTGTGTTAGGTTTCTAACCATAGGTAAGGTGGGTTTAGTCACTGCTTTGGGTGATTGCAATGGTGCGCCTCTCACTGACTGACAGCTGGTTGTAATGCAGAGTGGCTGCCAGTCAGTGTGGGGTGGGGCACAGTTAAAGCCACCACTCTCCATACACAGAGTGGTGACTGAACACTATGCCCCTTTGACTGATGGCCGAATACTGGCAGGAGGATTAAAGTTATTTTCCTCCTGACAGTGAGGCTCTAAAGGCAACTTTACATGCTGCGATATCGGTACCGATATCGCTAGCGTGCATTCCCGCCCCCATCGGTTGTGCGACACGGGAAAATCGCTGCCCGTGTCGCACAGCATCGGCCGGACCGGTCACACATACTTACCTTCCCTGCAACGTCGCTGTGACCAGCGAACCACCTCCTTTCTAAGGGGGCGGTCCGTGCGGCGTCACAGCGACGTCACTGAGCGGCCGCCCAATAGAAGCGCAGGGGCGGAGATGAGCGGGACGTAATATCCCGCCCACCTACTTCCTTCCGCATTGGGGCCGGTGGCAGGTAAGGAGAGGTTCCTCGTTCCTGCGGCGTCACATGGAGCGATGTGTGCTGCCGCAGGAGCGACGAACTACTTCGTACCTGCAGCTCCAACGATATTCGAGAATGGACCCCCATGTCACCGATGAGCGATTTTGCACGTTTTTGCGACGATGCAAAATCGCTCATAGGTGTCACATGCAACGGCATCGCTAATGCGGCCGGATGTGTGTCACAAATTCCGTGACCCCAACGACTTCGCATTAGCGATGTCGTAGCGTGTAAAGCCCGCTTTAGTGTCACCACTGGCCAAGTTGAAAACAGAATTAACCTGCAGACCAACCCTATATGTGCAGGTTAATAGTCCTTTTTTTACGTGACAGGTTTCCTTTAAGGTATGTATAGGTATGTATGGATTTAGTATCTGGACCACAGCACCACAGAACCCATGGTCCCTTAGAACCATGCAGGATCCTGGTATTGTAGCCACAATACAGGCACTAAAATTGTATTCTATTTCTTTCTGCTGTGTTGATCCAGTAGGGGAGAAAAAAAAGCAAAATCACAAATTGTATAGTTTCATTATAAAAATAACTGTTTATATCTAGTTTATATATATATATATATATATATATATATATATATATATATATATATTGAATACATTCCAGAGGTTTTCAACGGGGTTCAGGTCTGTAGCTTGAGCTAGCCATGACAGGGTTTTGATGTGGTGGTCCTTCATCCACACATTGATTGACCTAGCTGTGTGGCATGGTGCATTTTCCTGCTAAAAAAAAAATAGTCCTCAGAGTTGGGGAACATTGCCTGAGCAGAAGTAAGCAACTGTTTTTTTGGGATAACCTTGTATGCTGCTTGATTCATACATCCTTCGCAAAGTTTAACATGACAAATCCAGCCTTGCTGAAGCATCCCCAGATCATCACAGATCCTCCACCAAATTTCAGAGTTGGTGCAAGATACTTTGGCTTGTATGCCTCTCCAGGTCTCTGTGTAACCGTTAGACAACCAGATGTTGGGCAAAGCTAAAAATTAGACTCATCAGAGAAGATTACCTTACTCCAGTCCTCTATGGTCCAATCCTTATGGTCTTTGGCAAACTTCAGCCTGGGTTTCTTTTGTTTCTCATTGATGAAGGGCTTTTTTCTACCTTACATGACTTGATCCCTGCCTCTAGGAACCTGTTACGAACTGTTCTTGCCATGCACTTCACCCCAGCTTCCATTTGCCATTCCTTTTGTAGTTCACTTGATGTCATCCTGTGGTTGCTGAGTGATACTCGAATAAGATAACGGTCATCCTGGTCAGTGGAGAGTCGCTTTCGCCCTCTGCCGGTCTGTAGCTTTGTTGTCCCCGATATTTGCTGATTGACCTTGTTGTAATGGACTGTTGTCTTAGAAATTTAAAGGATGGAGGCAACATGACACTCACTGTATCCCTCTGCTAGTAAAACCAGAATTAAGCCCTTCTTTTCCTCACTCAATACTTTTCTTTTAAACTCCTCTGGAATGGTTAAATGTTATGATCTGGTAACCGTGGACAATCATGGAAAATCCCATTAATAAGAAAAAACAAAACAACAAGAGTAGTTGGATACTGAGCTGACCGCAATCCCCAATCTATCAGACAACACTAAAAGTAGCAGTGAGATGTTCCTAACACACCTAGATACCTTGTCACTGCCTGAGAAACTTGTTACACCTCAAAGATAGAAATGAGGAATCCTAACTTGCCTCAGAGCAGTCCACAAAAGAAATAGCAAGCCCCCAACATGCAACAATGGTGATGTAAGAAAACATGATACACAGATAGAAAATATAGATCAGCAAAGCTGAGGACCGATTTACTAGATACAACAGGACAGGAGAGATAACTGATTGTGGCCAGAAAAAAAACCTGCAAAAATACCAAACTCCTGATAATAAAAAATACTGAGACCACACAGACTCTCTCTCCCACTATATCAGGTACTCTTGTGATAAACACTTTAAATAGAACTGCAGATATAATGGGAAGAAACAATATGACAGACCAAATAATATTCTAAAGTGCAAATAATCCAAACATAAACAGAGAGCAAGCTCCCTTTCTTGCTGGCGGGACTGCCCTACTCACAAAAGCAGAAAGACAGATCATCACATACAAGAAACCAAACACAGAACCAAATGGAATATGCAGAAACACTCTTAAGTGCAAATCCAGCAATTAAGCACAGAAACAGTAAACTTATCTGGAGTAGATTCAGGCACCAAATAAATGGGAAAAACAGAAGGGAAAACTCCCAGTCATCTTCAGAAGCAGGCAGGAACATTTATCACCGGCGACCGCCAGGCACAAAATGCTCTCCTAAATAAACTAGGCTGATCTGCAATAGGATTTCCCGGATTCCCAATTAATTCCATCACCTGTCTGAATCACAGATTCAAACTCAGCTTCATTACCATTCCTGGCCACCAGAGGGAGTGCCACACCAGCACCCTCTCGGATGACATTCACAACAGTTAAAAGTTATTTTTTTATTCCTATTACCTTTGGGATATTACTAGAACTAAATACTAAAATATTAGACACAAATATGTATTGCTCTCTGGATTTAATTAATAAAAGATAATATAGAAAACAAAACACAAAAATGCTAAGTTATAATAATAATGGTCCATAAAAATGCAAAAGTAATGGGTGATTGTGTTACCTTCTCATAGTTGTACTGCAGCAGCGCATATTGCCTGTCTTCTGACAGCTCGTAGAAAGATTCATTGTTTCTATCCTGGAGATACAGAAATATAATAATCAGCCGCACATATGACAAGTTTTATACACATGGAGCAGATTACAGTGTGACATACTATTGTGGTGTTTGACAGGAGTATTTCTGTCTGTTCTTTTTCCACGTTGTATACAATCACATTATAGTCTCGAGTTCGATGGAGATATTCAGTGTCTGAAAGGAAGCAGAGATAATAACAGCTTATATGAAAGGATGAATTCTCTTTTTACATTTTAAATCGAGTCATACCTGATACAGCAGGCCTCATGTAGGAATGATTTAATAGGTGTCGGTGTAAATTGGACTGGAACCAGATTATATCAGAAATTTTGCACGCACCCATAGACTTGAATGGGTGTGCAGCATCCGTTGTGCCCTGCTAAGCGCAGCATGCTACCCCATAGTATTACATTGGAGCGAGTGCTATCCGACAAAACACCGGATAGCACTCGGCAGTGTTATACGCTTGGGTGAGCGAGCCCTTAAAGAACAAAAAGGATCATTTTGAAATTGGACATACCAGATCCTTATATCCTTCAACATCATCTCTTAGGGGGCTTTCATTTACATCAGACTGTCAGCTGAACCAGGGCCGGACATATCATTGGTGCAACTTGCCCACAAGGTTGGGGGCCCCTTTCTACCTCCAAAGCAGGTGCAATTGTGAATTTTCCCGGGTTAAACGGCCCAGATACTGTATTTATACAGGGACCTTTTTCTGTCTGTGTCCACCAGTGAGCTGTACCCATTGATATTGGTGACTTCAGGTGACATTTTTCCAATGTGTATGGGAACCTTTATATTAAAAGAAGTTGTGTCCCAGTTTATAGACAGAGGACTTAGACTGGGTAAATTGGGATTATTCTAAGCTAAACTAAAGTGTTCATAGCATGTAAGTTATGGGTATGACCTTTGAGAGGTCTTGTGGCCAGGATTAATTCTGGAAATGTGTAGAAGTGGCCTTCAAGCAAAGGCACCAGTGGATTTCTAAAAAAAACGGCAAGGTAGATGGAGCAGGCTGAGGCAGGAAAAGCCTCCTTTAGACTAATAATGAAACAGAAAGATTAGGCAAGAGCCATTAGCCATCTTGAAAACAACCAACCATCAAGCAGGGGCATATCAAGGGGTCTAGAGGAGCATTTGCCCAGGTCACAGAGGGCAGGAGGCATCTTTGGGCCCTGTGATGTGGTGGTCCGAGGTGTCTCCCCGGCTGCTCAATTTTGCTGCTCCCTGGACTGGGATTTAGCCATTCTCTGAGCTGGCTTTCAAGCTGACAGTCATCTCAAAGAAAGTCCAACATGCTGGCTCCCAGTGATTAATCACACTCACACCTTTAAGACGTGAGTACAATTGAAGCCCTGATTACTGGCACTCCGGATCAGGGTGATGTCAGCAGCATGATCAGGTCATCTGATCATGCTGCTGCCATTTCTCGTCGGTGCCGCAGACGCACAGACAGCGTTGGTTATAAGTGCTCCAGTGGAGCTGTAGACACCCAAAATTATTTGTAATTGGGAGTATTTATTTGAGTACACAGTATGGAGGGCAAGGAAGGGGATAGGTTCAGGCCATATGGGTAGTGAGTGGGGATGGGTACGAAGGTATCGGGAATGAAAGGGAGATGGGTGTGGAATCAGTATGGGAGGGTGTATGAGGAAACAGTATGGGGAGCAAGGGGAGAATGTATGTAGAAATAGTATGGGGAGTGAGGGAGGTGTATTAGGACACAGTATGACGAGTAAGAGGGAAATGTATGCAGACACAGAATTGGGAGCGAAGGGGGGAGAAATTTGATTTCAAAGTGTGGAAAGGAAGGAAGGGGATGGGTGCAAGCCGTATGGGTAGCGAGGGGGGATGGGTGCAGACACAGTATGGGGAATGAAGGGGGCATGTATGCAGACATAGTATGGGGAACGAGAGTAGTAAGTATGAGGAAACAGTATGAGGAGCAAGGGGGTGTATGAGGAATCAGTATAAGGTGTGAGAGGGGAATGTATGCGGACACAGTATGAGGAGTGAGGGGGAATGTATGAGGAAACAGAATGAGGGGGGATGGGTGCATACGCAGTATGGGAAGCAAGTGGTATTGGATGTGTGCAGACACAGTATGAAAAGTGAGGTGGGCTTGTATGAGGAAACAGTTTGAGGGGGGATGTATGGGTACACTGTAAATTGAGAGTGACTGATCAGTTCAGCAGGAGAAAGAAGTGACATACCATCATGGAACAGTAAAATATTTACCTGAAATCCACTGCAGTCCATAGGATCTATACCTTAATCGATCACCAAAATAGTCATCCAATGTGTATGTTGGTCGAGAGTCTGACACTTCCTTTTCTGGAGACAGAACAAAAAAAATCAGCTGAATTTTATATTCCAGACCATTTATTGAACAATTAACAACATTCTTATTCATTTATTTTTGCTAATTGAGAATGAAGACGTAACTTACTATGACTTTATGTGAATAATGTGTTTTTGCTGCACTGAATCATACACAGCACAAAAGAATTACAATTAAATGTCAGTAGATATGACGTTATATTACATTGTTTCTTTCCTACAGGATATCATTCAGGTATCGGCCTGTATTTTCATGATTTATTGTAAACCATCACATCATGATTTTACTGAAAATATTAAATATTGTTTTTTCTTGCTGCAGACACTAGATGGCATTCTGCTGACAGAACACAACGACATCTGGCAAGAAATGAGTTTTTACATTGTTACATACTGTAGGGTGACAAAAAACCTAGGTCCATCAAGTTCCACCTTTCTCCACCAATTAGACATTTTTTGTCACTAAATTATCTTTAGCCCACAGTGTTTGTACTGAGGAAATCATCCAGCCCTTTTTAAAAAGCTATTATGATATGTAAATTGTGCAGCAAGTACAAAGAAAGAAAGCGTCCCAGTTTGACATGAGTTAATCCGAACCGTCGAATTTACAATCACAAAATTTTGCACAGACGCCTCATGTGACTCAGAGACTGTCATAGACTATGTTTTGAGGAGAAAATGTAACCCCGCACTTTACAGTTACTCTCCAACAAACCTGCCTCCATTATTGTCAATGTAGCTGGAAGCCGCAGGTTATTAATAGCAGCTGTGATTGGTTGCTATAGGAAAGAAAAACATTCATACTATGACAAGCTTATGTGTGAGGTAATATGATATCAGTGGAGAGATGGATAGAGAGAGACAGAGACAGACAGACAAAGAGACAGAGGCAGACAGAGAGACCGAAAGAGAAACAGACAAAGAAACAGACAGAGAGACAGACGGGGCAAGAGACAGATGGGGAAAGAGACAGACGGGGAAAGAGGCAGATGGGGAAAGAGACAGACGGGGAAAGAGACAGATGATGAAAGAGACAGAGACAGGCAGACAGGGAAAGAGACAGACAGAGAGACAGGGAAAGATAGACAGGGAAAAAGACAGGGAAAGAGACAGATGAGGAAAGAGACAGACCTGGAAAGAGACAGATGAGGAAAGAGAGACAAGGAAAGAGTTACAGAGATAGAGACAGACAGAGACAGGCAGACAGGGAAAGAGACAGGCAGCAAAAGAAACAGACAGAGACAGACGGGGAAATAAACAGACGTGGAAAGAGACAGACCTGGGAAAGAGACAGACCTGGAAGACAGGGAAAGACAGACAGGGAAAGAGACGGGGAAAAAGACAAATGGGCAAAGAGATAGACAGGCAAAGAGACAGACGGGGAAAGAGACAGACATGGAAAGAGACAGACCTGGGAAAGAGACAGACCTGGGAAAGAGACAGAACTGGGAAAGAGACAGACCTGGAAAGAGACAGACCTGGAAGACAGGGAAAGACAGACAGGGAAAGAGATGGGGAAAAAGACAAATGGGCAAAGAGATAGACAGGCAAAGAGACAGACGGGGAAAGAGACAGACAGAGAAAGGCAGACAGGGAAAGAGACAGACAGAGAGACAGGGAAAGACAGACAGGGAAAGAGACAGGGAAAAATGCGGGGAAAGAGACAGACAGGGATAGAGACAGATGGGGAAAGAGATAGAGAGAGACAAACAGACAGAGATAGAGAGAGACAGACACACAGACAGACACAGAGATAGAGAGAGACAGAGAGACTGACACAGAGACAGACAGAGAGATAGACACAGAGACATATACACAGATTCCACACAGAGACAGGCAGGAAAAGAGACAGACAGACAGAAACTGGGGGAGAGACAGAGACAGTTACTATCCCGGGCAACGCTGGATACTACAGCTAGTATATACAGTACATATATATATATATATATATATATATATATATATTACTGAAGGTATCTCAAGCTCTTATTATCAAACGCTCAGTAAAACATGAACCACACGGGTAGAACTACGGTCATTGTAAAGAGCAAACCCGCAAACATCTCCATCGGCGGAAAAATAAAAAAGTTGTGGTTCGCGAAAAATTGCAATGCAAGAGAGATTTTTTATTTTATTTATTTTTACAAATGTCTGATTTATTTTTACACTACTTTATGCAAAAGAATTACACTAACACTTGGTATTGCCATATTTGTATTCATCCCAAAAATCATGTTTTTCGGTCATTTGTACCCTACAATGAATACCGTAAAAACAAAAAAACATTGGTAGAATTCCATTTTTTTTACGTTTTCATCAAACTTGGATTTTTATCCCCTGTTTTTCAGTACATTGTATAGTAAAATTGTATCATTCAAATCTACAACTCGTCCCACACAAAAAAGCCTCAAAATAGTTATGTCAATGGAAAAATAAAAAAGTTATGACAGAAGGAGAAATACAAACATAAAAGCAAAAATTAGATATAAAGGATTATAAATTATGCCATTTAATTGGTATAGCAGGCAACGCTAATAAATGTGAAAAAACCTTAGAGATCTTACATTATATACTACATCAAAAACATCCCCACAATGTCCTCTGAGAAATGTATCTCATCATATTTTTTATAGTATTTTACATTAATCAAAGAGAAAAAAAAAAGTAATAACCACCAACAAAACACAAAACTGAGACTTTAAAAGCAATTAATTTAGAGTAGAATATTCTGTTTATTCGTGGCATCATCGGGGGTACACAACTCGTGTTGTATAAGCTGTCAGTGCCTTTGGATACAATCCAACTTTTTGAAAAAGTTAGAAAGTTGGAAAGTTGTTAATAATACCATATGCTTCTTAGCTGTTCTCCAACTCACATGCCCGTTAAAAACAGATGAATGTCCCTCTGTTCTGCAAGTCCATATATTTTTCTAAGATGCTATGAGATCATGTGCAAGTGTGACACATGACACCTGCTCGGAGGAGAAGCTACATGCGAACAAGATTAAGTAAAACGAAATTATATTGATCAACTTTGCTGATTATTAATGGGTTGTACAGGTTTAGAAAAATTATATTGATATATCTTTATAGATATATAGATATATATAGATAGATATATACTGTGTATATATATATATATATATATATTTATTTATTTAGAATTTTTTTATTCCGTGTTTTTGAAAACATAAATATTTTTTTCCTAATATTATCTGACCTCTTTAAATCCATAGTTTAAAAAGTCAATAAATAATACAAATACAAATTATTATTAATCTAATATATAAAGCTGAGTGTATGTGTGTGTGTGTGTGTGTGTGTGTGTGTGTGTGTGTGTGTGTGTTTGTGTGAATATGTATGTCCGCTAAAGGAATCCGCACCGTCGCATTTACAATCACGAAATTTTGCACAGACACCCCATGTGACTCAAGGAACCTCATTGACTATGTTTGAAGTGGGAAATTTAACCCCGTGCTTTACAGTTATTCGCCAAAAAATCTGCTTACATTAAAGTCAATGGATCTGGGAGCTACAGGTCATTAATAGGAGCTGTGATTGGTTGCTATAAGCAACAAAGGACATTCTTAGTATAAGAAGCTTATGTGTGAGGTAATATGATGTCTGGGGAGAGATGGATAGAGAGACAAAGAGAGACAGAGAGAGACAGAGAGAAAGAAACAGAGACAGAGAGAGACAGACAGAGACAGACAGAGAGACAGACAGAGAGAGACAGAGAGATAGAACAAGATAGAGAAAGAAACAGAGACAGACAGAGAGATAGAGGCAGACAGAGAGAGAGAGGGAGTGACAGACAGAGCCAGACAGAGAGAGAAACAGAGAGACAGAGAGATAGAGGCAGGCAGGGGGAGACAGACAGAGAGACAGACAGAGAGACAGACAGAGAGACAGACAGAGAGACAGACAGAGAGAGACAGAGAGATAGAACAAGATAGAGAAAGAAACAGAGACAGACAGAGAGATAGAGGCAGACAGAGAGAGAGAGGGAGTGACAGACAGAGCCAGACAGAGAGAGAAACAGAGAGACAGAGAGATAGAGGCAGGCAGGGGGAGACAGACAGAGAAACAGACAGAGAAAGACAGAGAGAGACAGAGAAAAAGAGACAGAGAGAAACAGAGACAGACAAAGACAGAGAAAGAGAGAGACAGACCAAGACAGAGAGAGAAACAGAAAAACAGACAGAGAGAGAGAGAGAGACAAACATAAAAAGAGGGAGACAGACAGAGGGAGAGAGAGAGAGTGGAAGAGAGACAGAGAAACTTAATTACTATCCCGGGCAACGCCGGTACTACAGCTAGTTATAATAACATTGAATAAAACACCAACAGTAAAAAAGTACCATGCATACATAGAGGATGTCACGGTCGTCTCTTTGCTATATGAGACTAGTGACAGATTTAGGACTTGAGAGTCATTTTCCATTCTTGACTCTCAAGACTCTCAAAATGTGTTTTCCTTTCTTTTGGCAGTTGTAGGGTTAATGTCAGTATTCCCTGACAGCAGGCTACTTACCAGCTCAGGTGTTTTCGGTTTGGGACCACTTAGTCTCTTTATATACCCTCTGCTACCAGCATTTGGATTCTTGGCCTCTAGGTGGAAGGAGCTGCTGATACCCTCTGTGTAAGTTGCTGTGGTCGCTGCAGTCTTGGTGCTGACTGCAACAGTCTGTTGTTATGTTCCCCCCTGTCTGTCTTCCTTCCCTGGTGTGTTGTTTTAATGCAGCAGTGGGGCTAGCATCCTGCCCACTCCCTAGCCAGGGAATTTTGGAGGGTCTTTTCAGGGCTTCAGGTTCCTGTTTGGCAACATGTGAGGAAGTGCAGGTAACAGTGGCAGGTAAGTCGAGAAGGTGTCCATCTTCCCTCTCACTAGTCCTAGGGCCCTCCATTGTTATAATGTCCCCAGTGTACCCCTTGTTTGTAGTGGTGTACTCCCTGTTGTTGTGTGTTTTGGCTCACACTGGACTCTCCCCCAGTCCACACTGTGACAGAGAGGTCCGAAAACAATAATCAATATCCAATGTTGTTTCACATTATTTTTTGTGGAACAGAAGGAAATGAGAAAAAGGATTTTTGCACAAGACAAGCCACCTGGAGAAGGAGATGAACCCAGTCTGAGCTTGGACTCTACACAATGTACTAAATAATAATAACATAGTCTGCCTTAAAGCACCATTCCATCGTATTTTTTATTGCATAGCTAAAGTGGTGCTTTAAAACCAAGTCCCCTGCCCCCCTGTCTTATATTCACCTTCATCTTCTATTGCCGTCACTCGAGTCGGCCTCCTGTGATTTGTGACCTACCAACAGTTCTGTGTTTTATGGAGAGCGTCGGAGTTCACAACTCAATACAAGTCTTTGAGAGCCTCGTTCTGGCCTCATTCTGGCTCTCATAGACTTGTATTGGGTACTTGTGACTTAACTTCTGACTTCTGATCAACCAGAAGTTACAGTCACAATATGGCGCTAAGGGACCGCAATGGCCTTGGTAAAAGGTAAAGCCGTCAGAAGGTGAGTAGAATATTGGGGGCAGGAAGCTTAGATTTAAACCACTATTCCAGCACTGAAAAAAACCCCACTGGATTGGTGCCTTTAATGGTAAGAATAACATTTATTAACTGCAACTTAAAATAAAATACCCCCAAAATTGTTACACTGACACTCCAGCCCTTAGGTTGTGAAAAAGAACAATAACAACAAGGATATGAACAACTAAAGAACAAGAAGACAAAGAACAAGAACATGAACAACTAAAGAACAAGAATGTCACGATGAATAGGGAGAGCAGGGGATTAGGGCTCCTAGATTGGCCCTCAAGCTAGGGGGGCCCTGGCTATTCTTTATCTCAGAGTTACCTCTGAAGGTGAGGATGTCTGAGCCACCAATCTGACCCTGCTCCTGACCAGCCCTGATCTTACACCCCTCCCTCCCTACCCTGGAGGAGGGTCAGGACAGGAGTGTGATAAAACCAACAGAGATAGATAAAAAGGGGAAGCCAAAACTCTATCTCACATCACGCTCACACAAAGGTATAAGACATTAAGAGGTAAAAAGGAAAATAAGAGAAGGGAGGAAGTAAGATGAGGAGAAGATTCCACAACTACTCAAAGCACCGTGGAATATAATCAAAGCACCATGGAATAATCACTAATCACCAGCAGGATTGGAACACAAAAGCACACAGACCAACACATCAATGCTATAGTTGGCATGAGAAGACAGATTCCACCATCTTAAAAAGGCAGGGAGTAAATGGGATAGGTTTCCAACAACATGTGATCACAGAGGTAATCAGTAGGCTAGCAGAGTTTAACCATTAAAGATCACACAGCTGGTCAATGCCCGAGCCAGCCTGTGTAACTCTGAAACACCAGAGAAACCATAGTGTGCTGTGTCAGAATCTGTAGTGTGAACAGCGTCTGATGCCGTCATGACTCCTTCAAGTTTTGAGCAAAACTCTGTGTGACAAAGAACGATAAGAACATGAATAACTAAACAAAAAGAACATGAACAACAAGAATATGAAAAACAACAAATAATGTGCATTATTTTAGTAAATTTGACACCACATTTTGTCGTCAGGGGAAAAACGCACAACAGAAAAGTAACTTAAAAATTACTCATGATATATTCCGTCCAATACGTGTTTAAATTTTAACAAAACCACCCTGTACTCAGTTTGAGATGTTACATGTATCAAATCTAAGATGACCAGATTCCCATGGGTTTTTTTAATCTTCGTGTACTGGTCGTCTGAATTCCTACTGCATTCCAAGTTGTGGATTTCCGGCAATAAAAACCAAACCCATCATAATGAAACAAGACAGTGATATATGATTTTACATGTTCTTTGATATACGGTGCCCCAAATGCATTGTAAGATTTAAGCAAGGTCTACCTGAATTTTAGAGACTGATGTCGTGATACTGATACTCCAAATGCCCTTACCCGTAATGACCCCTATGCAAACTAGATGGCATCTATAAACAGAGGCGCTTTTTAAAGAAAAAATAAATTCTAAGACAATAGAGATTCGAAAGTCAAATCACATAATATGAATAAAAATTGGATAAAATGTCAAATGGGGAATATTAAAGATACAATTAACTAAATATATATAAAATTAAAAAAAAGTATAAGAAAACAATCTTATTGCCTTATTGCTAATAAAGTACTTTTTGCCGCGTCCTGGAGCTCAAACCTGTCTCTTATTACAATGACTCATTATTTCCAAATTCAGATATTAAGAAAATATTCAAACATCTGTTAGAAAATATGAAAATGTCCTAGGTCAGTATAATAGAATATGCTAATATTTTCTTTTAAAAAACTAAATGTGGATGATTTTGTAATCATGGCAGAGAAGGTGGCGTTAGCTGGCATTGCTCATAACGCGGAGGAAAATAAGCGGTTAGTATTTTCTTAAAACAAAAATGAATAATTAGTTTTCAGAATGTAAAAGTAGAGGCAAGTTCCAGATGACTATTAGTGCCAATTAAAGGGAAAAAAAGTATTTTTAGCCTCAGAAAGTATATAACTTCACCCAATAAAAATGTACTGGCATTCAAAACATTTGGGAACAAGGCTTAGGGGCTTCCATGATACTAATGTTTGGGAAAATAAAAAATGAGGAAAAACTTTTTCAAAAGCAAATAAAGTCTTAAAGGGAACCTGTCAGGTCCTGTGTACACCCATAACTCTGAGCAGTTCTGTTTACACTATACATTGAGAGAAAGCTGCTAATCAGTGCTGAGGGCGGGTTTAGAATGAATCAGAAGCACAAGGCAGCTAGCACAGTAGTGATAATCTCCTGCTGATAAAACACTTATTTATTGAATTAACACACAGCTTAGTAAATAAAATATAAATGTCATCAGGCTCTCAGCCCCAACATCATGCTGCTCTTAGATTACATAACAAAAGCCTGCTTGCAGACTCCCTTTAGAATTGTGTTATTCCAGTTATCTCCAGCCAAAATAAAATGAAAACTATAGACAAGTGGTAAAAGTAAAAAAATAATAAAATAAAATGTATATATATATATATATATATATATATATATATATATATATATTACAGTACAAACCAAAAGTTTGGACACACCTTCTCATCTCTAGAACAACTGTTAAAAGGAGACTTTGTGCAGCAGGCCTTCATGGTAAAGTAGCTGATAGGAAACCACTGCTAGGGACAGGCAACAAGCAGAAGAGACTTGTTTGGGCTAAAGAACACAAGGAATGGACATTAGACCAGTGGAAATCTGTGCTTTGGTCTGATGAGTCCAATTTTGAGATCTTTGGATCCAACCACCGTGTCTTTGTGCGACGCAGAAAAGGTGAACGGATGGACTCTACATGGCTGGTTCCCACCGTGAAGCATGGAGGAGGAGGTGTGATGGTGTGGGGGTGCTTTGCTGGTGACACTGTTGGGGATTTATTCAAAATTGAAGGCATACAGAACCAGCATGCCTACCACAGCATCTTGCAGCGGCATGCTATTCCATCCGGTATGCGTTTAGTTGGACCATCATTTATTTTTCAACAGGACAATGACCCCAAACACACCTCCAGGCTGTGTAAGGGCTATTTGACAACGAAGGAGAGTTATGGACTGCTACGCCAGATGACCTGGTCTCCACAGTCACCAGACCTGAACCCAATCAAGATGGCTTGGGGTGAGCTGGACCGCAGAGTGAAGGCAAAAGGGCCAAAAATTGCTAAGCATCTCTGGGAACTCCTTCAAGACTGTTGGAAAACCATTTCCGGTGACTACCTCTTGAAGCTCATCAAGAGAATGCCAAGAGTGTGCAAAGCAGTAATCAAAGCAAAAGGCGGCTACTTTGAAGAACCAAGAATATAAGACATATTTTCAGTTGTTTCACAGTTTTTTGTTAAGTATTTCATTCCACATGTGTTAATTCATAGTTTTGATACCTTCAATGTGAATCTACAATTTTCAAGAGTCATGAAAATAAAAAAAACTCTTTGAATGAGAAGGTGTATTCAAACCTTTTTTTCTGTACTATATGTATATATATATATATATATATATATATATATATATATATGTATATATATACAGTCATATGAAAAAGTTTGGGCACCCCTATTAATGTTAACCTTTTTTCTTTATAACAATTCGGGTTTTTGCAACAGCTATTTCAGTTTCATATATCTAATAACTGATGGACTGAGTAATATTTCTGGATTGAAATGAGGTTTATTGTACTAACAGAAAATGTGCAATCCGCATTTAAACAAAATTTGACCGGTGCAAAAGTATGGGCACCCTTATCAATTTCTTGATTTGAACACTCATAACTACTTTTTACTGACTTACTAAAGCACTAAATTGGTTTTCCGTTATTAGATATATGAAACTGAAATAGCTGTTGCAAAAACCCAGATAGTTATAAAGAAAAAAGGTTAACATTAACAGGGGTGCCCAAACTTTTCATATGACTGTATGTATATATATATATATATATATATATTTTATATATATATATATAAAATTATATATAATTATTTGTATTATTTTTATATTGTTCTTCTTATATTATTATTATTAGTAGTATTAGTAGTAGCATTAATATTATAATTATTATTAATAATAATACTAACAATAATAATAAGTTATTATTTATATTATTTATTTTTATTGTTATTTTATTTTATCATTATTTTCTTAATAATAATAATAATAATAATAAAAAATAAGTTATTATTTTGTATTATTTATTTGTATTATTTGTATTGTTATTTTGTTTTCTATTAATATTATATTTATTACTATCATTTTATATATATATATATATATATATATATATATATATATATATATCACATATTATATGTATATAAAATTATATATTATATTATTTTATTATATATTATTATACACACAACACAAAAAGGCGTTGAAAAATCTTACACTGCCTTCCCAAATTTTTTTTCTGTCTCATGGATGCATTTTACTTATAATAATGTATCTATATCACAGAATCCATGTTAGATCAAATGAATAGTTGCACTTCGCCAGCTTTTGCCTTCCTAACCTCGTCCCTATCTGCTCTCATTTCTACACTAATAATTGTTGGTAACCGTATGCTTTGCTCTTACTTAAATCCTATTCAGATTTGTATTGGAGCCAAGAACAAACGTTGAGAAACACTGACCTAGAAGCCTCCTTGGTTATTAGGACAGCTCACTGATATCAATGAGAAATTTGTAATGCCTCATTTCTCCTGCGGAAGTGCTGTAAATAAAACAAATGCTTACTGCTAAGCTTCCTAGTCATTTTATCAGCAGGGAGCCTTCCAACACATAAGTATTGTTCAAAACAGCCTTATTAAGCTATAAATTCTTAATTCTTAGCCTGACATTTGGACAAATACCATTTTTAACTAGATCTTGTGCTCGGTGTTGTTTATTCACACATTCTGAGATTATTTATTTCTCAATATATTTAATATGTAAATGATTTAATAGTTAATATGAAGGAGAGATGGCCTTGGAATGATTTTCTAGGTATTTAACCAACTTTGCCTCCCATCCCTTACCTATCGCTGTGCCAAAAATAGTAAAATATGTGTGAAAAATATGCTGTACTAAATACTGATTAGGATGCCAGGAGGATATAATAATAAGCGTCACAGTAGAACATTTGACTCTGACCTTCTTATGTTCTGTTATCGAGGCATCACTTTACTGTGTGAGAGGCTTCCTGCGTCCAGGCATCTGCTGGGGATGATCTGATCTCTTGCAAATAATATTGCAAGATGATCTCATTGAGATGTTTGACACTTTTCATTTTGCATCTTCTTATTTTCTTAATTCATAAATACGTGAAAAGGCTAAATTATAAAAATATATACAGAGAGAGAGCGAGAGAGGGAGCATTTGTCACGTCCCAACCAGAGTCCACTCCTGCAACTTCTGCTTTGATCACCAGGTGGCGCTGTGTTCCCGCTGTGGATAGTGCTGGTGATAGGAGAGGAGTCGGTGCCAGTGGCTCTGGTGGGCGCAGGCTCCGCTCATTCACTAAGCTGGGTTTCCTTGGGACCTGCAGTACCACTGAGTGACTGTAGGTAGCGTGTGTCTTCCAGCTGAAGTTACCACCATTCAGCTACAGCCAAAGGGAAAGCACCACACCCTTCTAATTTGCCCTCCAGCCTGCTGCTTACTGCCAGAGATAGTTCTGAATTCCTGGTTCCTGCTCTGTTCTGTATAGTGATCCCTGTATTTTGACCTCGTCCTGTTCTCTGATTACTCTCCTGCCTGCTGTTTTTGTAACTCGCTACTTGATGTGGATTTGACCTCTGCCTGGTTTCCTGATTATGTCCTTGGCTGCCTGATTTTGTCCCTGTTCTGCATTTCCTGGCTTGACCCTCCTGGCTCTCATGGGAATGCAGCCTTCCACAGGTTGTAATCGCCAGGGCTCCATGTAATTCCAAATCCCTGTATAGGGGTTAAAGGGTTTCAGGGTTCTTGGGGTCCTGCTTTGTGAGCAGATTTCCTCTAGCCTGTCCATTACAGCCAGTTTGAGTCTGTGGTTCTAGGCAGGCGTTACAGCATGGATGAAAGGCTCACCATTAGAGGTGAAGAAATCAATTTGAAGCAAATTGAATTGACTACAAATGTTTTGCGATTTGGTTCATTCAAACCACCAAAATGATGGACAGCTTCCAATTTAGTGTCTTCTTTTTAGGGGTTAAAAGAAAATATCATTTATCTAGCCCCCTCACCTGTCCCACCACCGCAGCTCCATGCTTAGTCTTCCGTTAGTTTCCTCCCTGTGGTTTCGATCTTCCTCTCTTCAATCTTCTCGAAAGCTCTGACTACGCCTCATGTCATATAATCACATTGGGTGACGGATGTCATTTTATCACATGAGGCTTAGTCAACACTAGAGGAGTCAATGACTGAAGAGAAGCCCGATCCGCAGATAGGGAGTTAGTGGAGGACTGAGTGTAGTAAGGGAGCTGCGCCCCACTGTGTACTTATACCATGTTTTATAGACTGTTGAAAATTATAAGATGTATATGTTTGTATCAACAACTGCCATCTAGTGGCAAGTCTATCTCAGATAAGATGTTAGATAAGATAGAGTTAAGGTAGTAGAAGGGAGGAGTGGCGGGAACAGGAGGGAAGGCTCAAGAGGGGACCAGTTGAGAATAGAGTTCAAGTGTGAGTAGACATGGTCTCGGTGCTAGGGCCAGTTAGGGAACCCTGAGGTAACCTCGGGAGGTCTGGAGCCTACGGCTCACCCCGACGGGCTTAGAGAGTTGTCCGGACAGAGAGCCAACGGGTCCCAGAATTGGACGAAGGGGAACAGAGGGAAGGGGGAAGGAGACAAAGACCCCGAAGCATGAGGACAAAATCCAAGATAGAAGGGGGAATAGGTCATGGAGCAGTACCGCACACAATCAGGAAGGAAAGGAAGGCTATTTCTGTCATAATGATCTGAAGAATAAAAATGAGCTATTCTGTTTAGCTAAGTGAACTCTGAGTTACTGACTGTCCATGAATGCAACTGTCAGCATAGTGATGGACAACAACCTGAAGAAACCAACAAGTGTCATGCACCCCACCCAAAGTTACATCCACACACAGAGTCTGCTTGGCGAAGAAGTGTGGTGCCCGTGCAGCCCGAGGATGGCGCCTTCCCTCACGAGCATGGAGCTGTGGTGACAGAACATGTAAGGGGCAAGGTGGGTGTATATATATATATATATATATATATATATATATATATATATACAGACAGTATATATATATCAATTATTTTTTTTTTCAACTGTTACCAGAAATCAGGGCTCATTTGTTTGGCACAAAAGAAATTCAATGCAAATTAAATTTCCTGGCCGAATTCTAGCAAGTTTGCCAAATCTGAATTTTACCAAATTTGCTCTCTACTCACAGTGTTTCCCACTATAGGTGATTCTGCATGGATAGCGTATTGGCAAAACAAACACAGGCGTTGACTTAAAATGAAGGGACATGCCATGCTAAAAAAAAGGGAATGGTAAATGGCATTTCTAAAAATGTAGCAATTCTGTAGCAATTTTCATTAGAACTAATAAGAATGATGGCTCTCTTGTGCCAACGTTTGGGGGTAGCTACCCTATAAGTCTACTTTTCTACAAAAGGAAAATATCTCCTGCAGATAACTATTTCTTGACCCTAGTGAGTGCAAGGTAGTGTAGCATGGTTGGGGGTGAGGTACTACCTCCTACATCCTGTCATGCTACATCAAGCCATGGGTCTTGGCTAGGTGTGTGTCTTTTTCGTGTCACCTTGGTGCTTTTCTCCATTAAGTCACTGAACAGTTCCTTCCGAGTGCCTCCCCCACACTTGTATCCCACTACAGCTCCATTAACACTTCCAATTAATCTCGTCTTGCCGTGAGGCCTCCATTACAGAGGTTATGTTGATACGACTTGCCACCATTGCAAAGTTCATTCTCCAAGGGCCCCCATCTCCATGCTCCCTCAATACCTCGTAGAGTAATTTATGTCCCATCATGACGACCATTATTTACCTGTGTTCACAATTAGGATACCTCTCATTCTGTAGTATAAGGGGTGCTTCACACATAGCGAGATCGCTACCGAAATCGCTGCTACGTCACGGTTTTGGTGACGCAACAGTGACCTCATTAGCGATCTCGCTGTGTGTGACACTGAGCAGCGATCTGGCCCCTGCTGTGAGATCGCTGCTCGTTACACACAGCCCTGGTTCGTTTTCTTCAAAGGCGCTCTCCCGCTGTGACGCACACTTCGCTGTGTGTGACAGCGAGAGAGCGACGAAATGAAGTGAGCAGAGAGCAGGAGCCGGCATCTGGCAGCTGCGGTAAGCTGTAACCAGGGTAAACATCGGGTAACCAAGGTGGTTACCCGATATTTACCTTCGTTACCAGCCTCCGCCGCTCTCGCTGCCAGTGCTGCCGGCTCCTGCTCTCTGCACATGTAGCTGCAGTACATCGGGTAATTAACCCGATGTGTACTGTAGCTAGGAGAACGGTGAGCCAGCGCTAAGCAGTGTGCGTGGCTCCCTGCGCTCTGCACATGTAGCGACGTTATGATCGCTGCTGCGTCGCTGTGTTTGACAGCTAAGCAGCAATTATAACAGCGACATACAAGGTCGCTGTTGCGTCACAGAAAATGGTGACGTAACAGCGACGTCGTTGTGGCTGTCACTATGTGTGAACCCAGCCTAAGGTAACTCACATCCCTCTGATAAAGGTTCTTTGCTTTGTCTGTCTATCTCCACACAAATCTCTAGGTTCCCCAGGACCTCTCTATATATTCTTTTATTCGGCCTCCCTGGCCTGATTTCAATAAATCTGTATTTTCTTGTTCAACAAATGCTGTAAGTCTTGTTCGTGGTCTTCTCTAGTTTCTCGGCTTTTCAATCATACTATCTGTAGTAGTCTCTCCTCACAACACACCTCAAACTCAGCAGTTGGATAATATTCTGAGTTTAGGTCCATTAACCACAAACTGTAACATCTAGCTGACTATGCAAATTCAGAAAGGAAGAGGACTTGAACTCTACTGCCACCCATTGGAAGTAGCAATCCTAAAAGTCAATATCAACTCTTTAACAAGCCTTGTCTTTTAACTCAGGATAAAAACCAGAATCTCAATTTGCAGACACGTCTTTCGGAATATTGCTCATCATCAGTGCATAGAATGAGATCTAATTTCGCTAGGTGAGAGGCTAAGCCTGTGATCTAAAGCGGGCTTTACACACAGCGACATCCCTAGCGATGTCGCTGCCGATCGCACCCACCCCCATCGGTTGTGAGTCACGGGCAAATCACTGCCCGTGGCGCACAATATCATTAGGCCCCGTCACACGGACTTACCTTCCCTGCAATGTCGCTGTGGCCGGAGAACTGCCTCCTTTCTAAGGGGGTGGTTCGTACGGCGTCACAGCGATGTCATACGACAGGCGGCCAATAGACGCGGAAAGGCGGAGAGCAGCCAAAGGAAAGACATGCCCACCTCGTTACCGGAGGACGCAGGTAAGCTGTTGTTCGTCGTTCCCAGGGTGTCACACATAGCGATGTGTGCTGCCTCAGGAACAACGAACAACCTGCGTGCAAAAGCAGAAACAATAATCTGGATTACAACGACTGGACAACGATCAACAATAAGGTGAGTATTTTTGTTCATTCGTAGGTGTCATACGCAACGACGTCGCTAACAAGGCCAGATGTGCGTCACGAATTCCATGACCCCCAACGACATCTTGTTAGCGATGTCGCTGCGTATAAAGCCCGCTTAAGAGGTAGGTTTTCTCCGTGTGGACCATGACACGAAAGGTTTGGCATGCCAGTGGGAGAAGACCTAAATGCCTTGCATGGTCCTCTGGGAAATTAAATATGCAAATTGCCTCTTCAGAGAGAAAGAGGACTTAAACTCTATTGCTACCTATTGTTAATAGCAATCCTAAAACTCAACATCCATCCTTTAACACTAGAACTACTGAGGTAGTCATTTTGACTACTTTGCACTAAGTATTTCTATATAGGTGTCACGAGTCCAGTAGTTCTAGTGTTAAGGAGCCTTGTCATATGACTTAGGATATAAGCAAAACCTTCAAGTCCTCATCCTCTCTGAAGATACATTTTGCATATTTAAATTTCCCAGAGGAGCATGCAAGGCATTCAAGTCTTCTTAATATATCTTATCAGAGAAATCCTTCTCCTCCTGGACTGATCTTTCATGCTCAAAATTCTCAATTTTCAGGTATAATTTGTCTTCAGTGAATACAGATTTTTCCATTAGTGATATAGGAGACAGTTGGTGCTTATATAGTTCTGTGCCGAGGTGTAAGTGTCCTTGCAGTAAGTAGAATGTCTGAATCTTCCATTAGCTCCTCCCCCTCCATAGAATTTTAAAAGCACTAATGGTTGTCTCCTATCTCAGTAATGCAAAAATTTGCCATCACTGAATTAAAAACAAGAGCACTACAAACTCCTGCTATAACCATAACCTTATGCCAAGGCACGGAGCATAAAATAAAGATCAAGCAATAAATTTAAATTGAATGGTTTTCTTTCATTGTTTCTTCTGAGTCACACCACCATCCCGTGCATTTTCCATATCAGAGCATCTCTCCTTTATGGGACTCATTGTTAGCAATGCCCTCTCCTCTGTTCTGCATTCTTGATTTCAATAAGTCCCATTAATCTTTCTGTTATAAGGAGACTTCCCCAACCGGCATTACACAAAAAAACCCACAAAAAGCATTTTCTTCCCAGATTCCTTTTTTTTTAATTTTTGAGTGACAACACAATATAGTAGACAAAAAGCCTCTGTACAGCTAGAAAATATAGCTCTGGGAATGCAACAAAAATATTGCTTGGTCATTAAAGGGAACCTGTCACCAAATTTTTGAGTTCTGGACCAAAACTAGCACCTTAAGCTGCGCCTATGCTGCATTCTATAAAGGTGCCCTGGCTCCCCCTGTAGACCCCACAAATACCTTTATAAAAACTCCTGCCATATATGTAAATACTTGGGTCCGGTCCGATGGGCGTCCTAGGTTGTGGCTCCTGTCCCTCTTTTCGGCGATGATAGCCATCCTCCTTTGACGTGGATGACACCTCCAATGGTCAACCCGCAATATCAAGATGGTGGTGCTCGGTAGTAGAAACAAATGCAATCCAATATATATACTACGGCACTCAAAAGTATTTTAGAACAAATTCGGGGTTTTTTATATGCTTGTGCCTTATGCCAATGCCACGTTTCAGTCTACTTGACCTTATTCACGGCCACAAGAGCACTTGGAGCAGCATGTAACAGAAATATAGAACAGCATGTTCTATCCACATAGCCTGGCAAAAGCTTGCGCCTGTTCAAAGACATTGCCGGCTCACACAGGCGCATTTCACTCAGCCCTATTGTGGGCAGGGCCAAAAACATAGATACGCCTGTGCAAACTGGTGATTTTTCCCAGCGATGTGGATGACGTCACCTGTGTCATCCACATACTTAGGCTAACTCTCGCTCCTGTGCAGAGAACTCACTAGTTCGCGCAGGCGCATCTATGTTTTCGGCTCTGCCCGCAATAGGGCAGAGCAAAGTGTGCCCGTGTGAGCTGGCAATGTCTCTGCGCAGGCGCAAGATTTTGCCTGGCAATGTGGATGACATTACCTGCGCAATCCACATACTTTACCTAGGCTAAATCCCGCTCCTACACAGAGAACTCGCCAGTTTGCGCAGGCACTTCTATGTTTTTGGTTCTGCCCACAATAGGGCAGAGCGAAGTGTGCCTGCGCGAGTCGGCAATGTCTCTGCACAGGTGTGAGATTCTGCCTGGCTACAGGGAGACGTCATTCACGTCAATAATCAAAGGAGGACAGCAATCAGTGTCGAAAGAAGGGACAGGAACCGCAACCTAGGACACACATCGGACTAGACCCAAGGATTTACATATATAGCGTGAGTTTTTATAAAAGGTATTTGTGAGGTCTACAGAGGGAGTCAGATGCTAATATGCACCTTTATAGAACGCAGCACAGGAGCTGCTTAATGTGCTAGTTTTGGTTTAAAAAGCAAAAATCTGGTGACAGGTTCCCTTTAAGGCTGGTCTGTAATGGGATATGAAAATACAAAACTTGCAAATGTTTTTCTTTTATGATGTTGAAATATTCCATTTTTTGCCACTTCTGTTCTTTTTGCTCACTCACTCCTAAACTTTGTTTATTCACCTCATATAAACTTAAACTAATAGTTTCTTAAATTCCACAAGGAACAGTTTATGTCTAACATTACTGACATGGAAAAGTTCAGAGATCAATTACATGAAAATATCCTATTAATTATATACTTTATTTTCTAACCAGACACTTCGTTGTTCCAGGGAAGGCAATACATTACAGATTAAGACTCCTAATTCCCCAATAAACTAGGATTTAAATTAACAAAATATGTTTTAATGAATCTTTTCCCACTAACCCATATATCAATCTGTGTGGCTTCTCCAGCTGTTAGCTGCCTCTTATAGCTACTAAAGGCTCTATGTTGGGAACCCACCAATAAACTTTTAAAGTTTCCTGGATCCCTGTAAGTATAACATCGAGGAAGGGGAGGGGGATATTGGGGTTAACTCCAATTATATGACTCCTTGTGATGGCGGGATATTGTGGGTTCATGTTTTGGGCGTGATAGCCTGTCTATTTGATGTATTGTTTATCCTGTCTGCAGGGTTATAACTCCTTGAGGGGCTTCTGTCCCTAGGTGTGGGGGAGGGGGCCTGAGATACACCTAAACCCTCTGCTTACCTGAAGAATTGGGCAGTCTGTTGGAGAACTTCATGAGAGAAGAAGTAAGATTGATCCTCTGAGGAGAGACTGAAAGACCCTGATTTCCCTGGAAAAGAGCTGCTGGAGGATTGTGACTCATTCCCGGGACATTTATGCCATTACTGGACTATTTCACTCTTTGTACCAGGGATGGCTGGTGTACTCACAGTTCCAAAGAATTGCACACAAAGTCCAGTGGTAAACCAAAGTGCCAGTGGCCGGTCGCTTCCGACAGGTGTATTCGGGTCCCACACCCGGGTGTAGCAAGCAGAGGTCCCTTCCTCCTGCACTCAGTGTTTGTGTCTTCACTGGGACAACACCGCTTGGAACGGGGAAGTCCACTCCCGGTACTGTGTATGTTGGGAGCTGTGGCCTGCGAAATCTGACCCTTGGGATCTCTGTGGGTTCTGACGGACACCCTATCCCCCACGTTGGGCTTCTGTTTCGCTCTCTGGGCTTCTGTAGAACAAGGCCTGAAACCTCATCCCCGGCTGGTCAATTGACAAGGGGCTTGCAACCTTCCTCGCCCTAGGGTCCGTGTACCCCGACTGTGCACGGCCTCTAGACCGGATTCCCGCTGTCTGCACCGGCAGGCTACAACCCTGCCCCGGTCCACTTTAGGTCTCCCGTGACCGGATCTCCGTCGCCTGTGGTCCTGCTTGCCATCTGCCACCTACTCCGGTAGTCCAGGGGCTGTCCAACCCCTGACTCCACTGCACTTCACACTCCTCCACTGTCAACTGTCAGCACTCGACTACTGTCTGTCCCAGACTTCACTTCAGACTCCAGACTCGACTGTTGCGTTCCCGCCCCTGACACCTCCAGACCCCTAGGTGGGCGCTCCCATTTGCCTGGTCCCGTCCACTCGTGTGTTACTATTGTCATGGGGGGTGACTAGGCTTTACTGGCTGGTGTTGTGCACCTGGGTGTGGGTTTGTGTTGGACTGCCAAGGAGGATGGAGTTTTGTACCTGAGAGATTTGTACAACCTCTGTGACTACCTGGTTTTGCCAGGGCGTCACACATGGAATAAATATGCTTTGGATTGTTCACTCTTCTCTCTATCTGTTGATTGTGTGATATCGGAAAAGGACCCCGTCACACTCCTGATTGTCAAGATTTTAGTAAAAAGTTGGAAGTTGCGCAAATATATTGCAACTTTTGACGTTGACATGCCAGTTCCATCCAGCTATGCCAATATGGGAATACCATGGCTAGGACATGAACAGGACAGGGCATGGTGATGTTCACTGGTCAAATTCCTCATAAGGGTATTCTAGTACCCCCAACTGGAGAACATTTCTGGCAGTGGGTAAGAGCTACACCTAATTTATTAAGCGTCGCTTGCTGATTAATGAATTAGGTGATTATACTCCAGTGACCGTTTCATAAAGACTAGCGTGTGCCATGCTAGTCTTATTGAATCGCACCCCCCAAGAGTTTTTAGCAACATGTAGCCTTAATGGAACTGCCTTTCTTGAAGAAATCTGGGGTAGAAGTAGTCGTCAGAGTCGGTTTTGGGTTGAGTTGGAGTCATTGGAAATATCCTTGTTCCAACATCAATTTAACAAATCCATAGCTTGTTGATATTAGTGATGATACTGAATGTAGTAGAAGATTTGATTTTATCCTTTTGCTAAATGTTGAATTTGAAAATATTCTATTTCTACATGAGCCATTTATAAAGGAGTTGGAGCGTAAAAAAGTGGGAGTTTAAAAGACTTCAGCGCACACTAGATAAAAGTCATCTGAACCTGCTGATTTTCACAGGATCAGCAGACGATTTAGTGTGTATGGAAAGTCTGCCAATTCTCCCTCCAACAAATTATGGGGGAGGAGATAAGAATTGGGTGATTGGATTTAAAAAAATCACATTTTTTTATGCTGGCAGATAAACCACTGCCACATGATTCTGGCAGCAGCTTACTCCGTTCTGCTCATAGAGAACTCAAGGAAGCTTAGCTCTACTTATGGGGGAATTGGAAAAGATAGCTTTCAAATAAATGATTATCTCACTACCACTTTTCTAATGTGATTGGCCAGCTGAAGTTTGACTTGCCAACTCCCCAAATGTAACGGCCACGGCCGGTGTAGAGGCGGCGAACAAGGTTAGTAGACCCACTAGACCACAAGGGGACACCAGGCTTACCCTTTGGTGGGGGCTTGACTAATCGCCCACCACGAGGCGGACACAAGGTACCACTCCCTGGGAAGTGCCTTGGACTGTGGCAGTTGACCCCCAGGACAGGTGACGGACTCAGGTATAGACGGCTACAGGTGGGGTGACAGAGGCAGGCTGGATAGGTGGGTACGGACAGGAATGGTTGGCACGGCAGGGGCACACAGGTATGGGAAGGCAGGTACTGGAGACAGACACAGGGATAACAGGACAAGAGCTCAGGACCTGACAGCTATCTATGTAGCAGACTGGAGACAGACTGACTAATTAGAGGCATTGCACAGGCACCTTCCCTAATGGGAGGGTGCCTTAAATACACTGTGCCTCAAGGCATTTCCTGGAAATAGCATGTTGGACCTTTAAGAGGAGGGCCGGTGTGTGTGCGCATCTTAGGTGCACTCCCGGGAACTCTATACGGCATGTAGAGGGTCCGGGAGGGGAAAGTGGCAGCCATGTGGATGGCCCGGGGGAGTGCGGGTGTGGACGTGACCTGTCTGGGGTGGTGAGTAAGTTGGTGTCTCTGCAGAGACACCGGCACTACACCAGCCTTGCTTAGTTAAGAACTTACCTATGTAACTTATAGAATATATAATGGGTAGATAAATGCTAATTGCTAATTAATGATGCGTTACCAAAAACAAAGAAGATCACATAAGAGTTTGTTGTAGGAATGAAGTCAACATAAAACACTGCAAAAAGTAACTACAGTAAGCTCCAATCTCAAGGAAAGTTTTAGTGGAGTTTTAAAAGTTTAAAAAGCTTCCGAATCCCTGAGAACGGAAGGGATCTTTATTAGTTATGATACCACTTGGACGCTTTTGCGGTAGATTTCCGTTCCCCGGGAGAAACATCTCTAAGCACTTGTAGCTGTTCGTTGGTTACGGTATTATGTTAATGTTTGGGTTATAAACCCAACAGCATCTGCTATTCATACAGCCCAGAGGAATAACAATTAAAAAGTAATAGACAATATCCTAGGATTGACAGATTTTGGCTTAGAATATGAAATAACTTTTTTTTTAAAGCATTTGTAATTTAATTTCCAAATAACTACAACCACGATAAAGAAAATAAAATATAGACTAATAAATGGAGTTATAGTGGTCACATCTGCTGCACAACAAAACTTTTTGTAACCATCTGAGTTACGTGATTAGGAAAAGATGTCTGCTTTCTTACAGAGACAGTGCCTCACCGGTCCGAGTATTGAAACATGGTCCATTTAAAGGGGTTCTTCGGGAATAGAAGCAAAATGATAAGAAATAAAGTTAATCTAATTTTAAAAAAAATCCTAAATACCTTTAAATAGTAAATCCCATTATTTTTGCCTATGGAGTTAATCACAATAGTACATGAAAATGGCTTTTATGTAAAATGTAAGGGGTACTTTGCACACTACGACATCGCAGGTGCGATGTCGGTGAGGTCAAATCGAAAGTGACGCACATCCGTCGTCACTGTCGACATCGCAGTATGTGAATCCTTTTACATACGATTAACGAGCGCAAAAGCGTCGTTATCGTATGATCGGTGTAGCGTCCGACATTTCCATAATTTCGCAGCAGCGACGGTACGATGTTGTTCCTTGTTCCTGCGGCAGCACACATCACGGTGTTTGAAGCCGCAGGAGCGAGGAACATCTCCTTAACTGCGTCCCGGCTGCAATGCGGAAGGAAGAAGGTGGGCGGGATGTTTACGTCCCGCTCAGCTCCGCCCCTCCGCTCCTATTGGCCGCCTGCCGTGTGACGTCGCTGTGGCGCCGCACGACCCGCCCCCTTAGGAAGGAGGCGGTTCGCTGACCACAGTGACGTCGCAGGGCAGGTAATTGCGTGTGAAGCTGCCGTAGCGATAATGTTCGCTAGCTACGGCAGCTATCACAAGATATCGCTTCTGCGACGGGGGCGGGTACTATCGCACTCGGCATCGCATAATCGGCTTGCGATGTCGTAGTGTGCAAAGTACACCTTAGAGAAAAGGAGCCAGCACGATCTGAAATTGGCATGCATCATATAAAAAGTGCAAATTCACAGATTTATTCGAACTGTACTATAATAAAAAAATGAGATTTTTAGCAAATAATTGATCAATTCTTTGAGCCACCCCTGCCAACGTCACGGCAAATCTCAATAGGGGGGTCCTAACCTATATTCTGTATTTCATGTGCCATGCGGCCTCCTAGATAAAGTTAAAAGCAGAACCATAATGGAGCACACATACCTGCAACCTGTATATAGCCGCTTCCATGTTGCAAAAGAGGCAATTATGGATAGAGGCTAGCCCAGGTCCCAGTATGTGGAGCAAGCTCTACACCTACCAGGACTATAATCAGAACTGACCCTCCCAGTGTCAGACAGAAACCACTGATAAAGGCGGACCAGATCCAAGTATGCTGCTTAATTAGCATTGTCTGTGGAAAGGGTGAGGCAACTGAATGTGAACAGCTACCAACAGGAGGAATACATTGCAAACCAAAATCAGGCGTGCATGGTATGGTGATGGTCAGTCACCAGAAATTGTAGCATAACTACAGTCAAAGTACCCCTTAGGGCAGGTGCTTGTGAGCATGTGCAGTACTACCAGGTCACAGCAGCGGTGATTCCTTCTGCACATGCTCAGAGGCACTTGACCTGTCCTAACAATCTAGGACAGAATTCAATGTAACAAGATATTATTTTACTATATATAGTTATTCCTCTATAGACAAGAATAATGTGATTTCATAATGAAAGGTATTCAGCAATTTATTATTACTTTTTAATTTAATTCCCATAGAACCTTTTTAAAGTAAACTCTATAATTTAATGTTACATGCCAAATATAAAATGAGGTTCTTTTTAGGTTAATTTACTGTTTTTATGGTATTTTACTGTTCAGAAAAGGGGTTTTAGACATCTGATCCCATAAACCATGTTGTAAATCCATGTACAATCAAGGTTGAAGAAAAAAACAGGTAAATCATGAAAAGTGAAAACTAAAATTACATATAATGTGCAGTCGGGCTTTAACTTTTCAGATTTCACATACTGTATATGTGAAGAGATCTGTTTTATTTGAGTGATGAGCAAGCAAATGGGTGCTTGGTACTTGTAATGAGCATTTGGATGCTCAGACAGGAAGATTTCCTGTAAAAATGTTCGTGTTCTCCATTGACTTACATTATACTAGGGTACTCGAGTCGTTCCCATCTGAGCATCAACTGCTTGTTACAAGTACCAAGCACCCAAGCATGGTAGTGCTCACTAATCACTAGTTACCAGTATCATCGTCACTAAGCGGCCGCCAAATAGCAGACCAGGGGCGGAGATGAGCGGCCGGAACATGACGCCCACCTCCTTCCTTCCTCATTGCCGGTGGACGCAGGTAAGGATAGGTTTGTCGCTCCTGCGGTGTCACACATAGCGATGTGTGCTGCCGCAGGAACGACGAACAACCAGCGGCATGCACCACCAACGATATTATGAAAAGGAGCGACGTGTCAACGATCAATGATTTTTGACGTTTTTGCGATCGTTGATCGTCGCTCCTAGCTGTCACACGCTGTGATGTCGCTAACGACGCCGGATGTTCGTCACTAACGGCGTGACCCCGAAGATATATCGTTAGCGATGTTGCAGCGTGTAAAGTACCCTTTACGTAATAATGGATATACTGTACATATGCATAGAAACAGTATGTGTTTTTTATTCAACTGCATTGTAAGCTCATGGTCCAAGGTCATAACTTTTATTTTATGTATATATATATATATATATATATATATATATATATACAGTCATATGAAAAAGTTTGGGCACCCCTATTAATGTTAACCTTTTTTCTTTATAACAATTTGGGTTTTTGCAACAGCTATTTCAGTTTCATATATCTAATAACTGATGGACTGATGTAATATTTCTGGATTAAAATGAGGTTTATTGTACTAACAGAAAATGTGCAATCCGCATTTAAACAAAATTTGACCGGTGCAAAAGTATGGGCACCTCAACATAAAAGTGACATTAATATTTTGTAGATCCTCATTTTGCAAACATAACAGCCTCTAGTCGCTTCCTGTAGCTTTTAATGAGTTCCTAGATCCTGGATGAAGGTATATTTGCCCATTCCTGTTTGCAAAACAATTCCAGTTCAGTTAAGTTTGATGGTCGCCGAGCATGGACAGCCGCTTCAAATCATCCCACAGATTTTCAATGATATTCAGGTCTGGGGACTGGGATGGCCATTCCAGAACATTGTAATTGTTCCTCTGCATGAATGCCTGAGTAGATTTGGAGTGGTGGTTTGGATCATTGTCTTGCTGAAATATCCATCCCCTGCGTAACTTCAACTTCGTCATCTTGCACATTATTGTCAAGAATCTGCTGATACTGAGTTGAATCCATGCGACCCTCAACTTTAACAAGATTCCCGGTGCCGGCATTGGCCACACAGCCCCAAAGAATGATGGAACCTCCACCAAATTTTACTGTGGGTAGCAAGTGCTTTTCTTGGAGTGCCGTGTTTTTTTGCCTCCATGCATAACGCCTTTATGTATGACCACAGAACTCAATCTTTGTTTCATCAGTCCACAGGACCTTCTTCCAAAATGTAACTGGCTTGTCCAAATGTGCTTTTGCATACCTCAGGCCACTCTGTTTGTGGCGTGCTTGCAGCAACGGCTTCTTTCGCATCACTCTCCCATACAGCTTCTCCTTGTGCAACGTGCGCTGTATTGTTGACCGATGCACATTGACACCATCTGCAGCAAGATGATGCTGCAGGTCTTTGGAGGTGGTCTGTGGATTGTCCTTGACTGTTCTCACCATTCTTCTTCTCTGCCTTTCTGATATTTTTCTTGGCCTGCCACTTCTGGGCTTAACAAGAACTGTACCTGTGTTCTTCAATTTCCTTACTATGTTCCTCACAATTGAAACTGACAGTTTAAATCTCTGAGACAACTTTTTGTATCCTTCCCCTGAACAGCTATGTTGAATAATCTTTGTTTTCAGATCATTTGAGAGTTGTTTTGAGGAGCCCATGATGCCACTCTTCATAGGAGATTCAAATAGGAGAACAACTTGCAAGTGGCCACCTTAAATACCTTTTCTCATGATTGGATACACCTGCCTATGAAGTACAAAGCTCAATGAGGTTACAAAACCAATTTAGTGCTTTAGTAAGTCAGTAAAAAGTAGATAGGAGTGTTCAAATCAAGAAATTGATAAGGGTGCCCATACTTTTGCACCGGTCAAATTTTGTTTAAATGCGGATTGCACATTTTCTGTTAGTACAATAAACCTCATTTCAATCCAGAAATATTACTCAGTCCATCAGTTATTAGATATATGAAACTGAAATAGCTGTTGCAAAAACCCAAATTGTTATAAAGAAAAAAGGTCAACATTAATAGGCGTGCCCAAACTTTTTCATATGACTGTATATAGACTAATAAATTAGAAGGAGAACACAAATCCATGTATCGTTAAATCTTCAGGCTCCATCCCAACTTGGTAAACAGCATCCATTACATCCATTAAGACATCAGACATGTTGTACTGTACAAAATATGTTAAAGAACAGCTGCTAATGTCTGAACTTGGTTTCTTTCTTAAGTAATCTACATCTCCTTGTATTTTCTAAAGGTAAACAGATGATAAACAGAGTCAGCAACAACCAGAACATCCTATCTTATTATAAGAAGGTATGGACATACTGTAGATTCTGATGTGCTCCAGCTGGCATTTCCCTATGGGCCACAGAAGAGGACATTTCCATCACTACTCTTAATTACTGACGTTATCACCCCTGTAATTTCTAAGAACATACAACCAATTGTCATGGAAATCCATGATGAAAGCCTGAGTACAGTATGCTTAGAAATCAGTTTAAGCAAGATCTACTATACTAGCGGGTATTGAACGTCATAAGCCTTTTACCGGCATTCCTAAAATCGCATCTTTAAATAGACTGCCAGTCACCTGACAAATGAGCAAAACAATCTTTATGTAGGAAGAAATAATTGATAAGATTGCCTAAAAATGATCATTTACGGCAGCTTGTGGTCCTTTCTAAACAAGTGATGCACAGGGATGCCAACTTGACTTTTTAATTTTTTTCTGGCTGGCTTATGAAAAAATGCCGGACAGATAATATATTTGTCACGCATGGAGTTGAAGATGTCCGTATACAACGCGTGACACACACGATCACACCGACGGGTGTCTGATGAACTACCAAAAAAACGCCACAAAATAGGGGACACACCGGGTCACGATACAACGGAGGTCCCTGCCACTAGGTAGAGGGCTGAGGGGGCACCTCTTGAACTCACCTCAAGCTGACTCCTGAGTTCACTAGCGTCCCTATACAGGTTCTTTCAACCAGTTGGCGAGCAGGATACCTTGGACCTTCAGCTGGTCATAAACTCACCCTGCTATATGAGTAGGCTGACGAGTTCACTAGACTCGCCACTCAACTAATAAACAGAGAGGGAAAGGAAAGACAAACGGGGAATAAACAGAAGGATACAAAACACCAAACTTCACCGTAGAAGGTGGACTCTAAAGTAGCAGGTGGATGCGCACTGGACAAAACCTCAGCAGATCCTTCCACCAAGCTGCCCAAAGTAGAAATTATTCTAACAACAGCAAGAACTGCTGGGAAGGCTCCAGAATTTAACTTAAATGGCCATAGACCCAAAAGCAGCAATAGCTGATTTGTTTGCCTGAGCTGCTGGCAATAAAACCTGAAATTAACTCATGAGATGCCAAAGGAAAGTAAACCATGCTTAAATGAGGAGTTAAGATGGAGATGAGAGGCTCCAGTCCTAAGGCTGTCACTAGTCTCAAAACAGCAGGGAGAAGTCCATGACAATATTTTATGAACACATTGGAAAACCATAATAAATCATTATGACAAGAGATGAGTGACCCGTGGAAGTTCAGGCTCGGCAGGTCAGCTGGATTTTAGAAAAAGTTCTGATCTGGACCCAAACTTGACCCAGGCTTCATTAGAAGTCACTAACTGGACAGTTCGAGTCTCTGACCACATACAGCCGTATATAAAACAAAACACTTCTGGAGGAGGGAGGCCGGGTTTTTTCACTTTTTTTTGGATGTACACTACATCTGAACATAAAATTCTATAGCGCTTTACCGATATCATCATCATTGTCCCCATTGGGGCTCACAATCGAAATCTAAACATTTTTCGGGACCAGGACATAGTATGGCAGATTTGAAAGTCTTAATACTGATAAGGATGGTCAAGTCTTTGAAAAAAAGACTGAATTTAACACCTAGATTTATGACTCACTACATGGACACTTCACACCTCCATGGAGACTGACTCCAGGTCACTAGCCATCACTCCCACCACATCTCCATTTGTAACAAAAACCTTAATTTGATTTCCTTGGCTTATCTTTACGAGGCATCACCCCATCTGTCCCATGCATAAATGTCCTGTTGTAACATTTCTTAAATGTGCGTTTGTCTCACTAATTCATTTGTAAACCAGCCTGATGAAGGGGCCCTTGTGCTCTCAAAGCTGCAAATACAATTTTCTGGTTAGCCAATAAAGGTATCATCCTAGACTACCTTTGTAATTTTGGGACATAAAAGTATTAACATCGAAGTGGGGAAATGTAAGATAATCAGCTAAGTTTGTGCAAAACTCCGTGTGATAAGCCTCTACAGCCTTTTCAGGGCAGCCTAAGGGGTACTTCTCACATAGCAAGATCGCTAGCGAGATCGCTGCTGAGTCACAGTTTTTGTGATGCACCAGTGACCTCATCAGCTATCTCGCTGTATGTGACACTGAGCAGCGACCTGGCCCCTACTGTGAAATCGCTGATCGTTACACACTGCTCTGGTTCATTTTTTGCTCGTTGCTCTCCCGCTGTGAAGCACATTTCGCTGTGTTTGACAGCGAGAGAGCAACGATATGAATGTGCAGGGAGCAGAGAACCGGCTTCTGACAGCTGCGGACGCTGGTAACCAAGGTACAAATCGGGTAACTAAGCCAAGCGCTTTGCTTGGTTACCGATATTTACCTTGATTACTAGCGTACGCCGCTCTCAGGCTGCCAGTACTGGCTCCCTGCACACGTAGCCAGAGTACACATCGGGTAACTAAGCGAAGCGCTTTGCTTAGTAACCCGATGTATACCCTGGCTACGAGTGCAGGGAGCCAGCGCTAACCAGTGTGCGCTTGTAACCAGGATAAATATCGGGTAACCAAGCAAAGAATTTTGCTTAGTTACCCGATATTTACCTTGGTTACCAAGCGCAGCATCGTTTCCACGAGTCGCTGCTGGCTGGTGGATGGTCACTGGTCGCTGGTGAGATCTGCCTGATTGACAGCTCAACAGCGACCATTTAGCGAGGCACCAGCGATCCTGACCAGGTCATATCGTGGTCGGAATTGCTGGTACGTCGTTTAATGAGATGGTACCCTTCGAGTACGTGCTCATGATTAGTGTTCACAGCTTTTTGGACACAGCATGCTTCAGCTGTATCCAAAACAATGTGATGTGCAGTACAAGCATAGTGGATGAGATTTCTATAAATCCCAGGCCCACTGTGCACGTACTGTCCACAGCGTAAAATGACCTGCTGTACGACTTTCCAAGCCGCAAGCAATGTCAATTGTTTGCTGCAGAGTTGCAAGTGTTCTCTGCAGGGAGGAGAACAGAAGAGTGAGACTGGAACTGCCCGAACCCGGATCGTGGGTATGAGCAGCTGCGGTCTCCCATGGAGACCCTGCAGGTCAGGACCCACCGCATCCAGGACACAGCGGGTCCTGATTATGGGCATGTATCCTTAGTTTTAGAACAAACAACACTCCATCCCTGATACTGGAGATCGGTGCAGAAACGAATACTGGACGCTTCATAAAGTCAGCCTCACCAAATCATATAAAGGACTAGCCCTGCCATAAGCCACTGATCTCATACCAGCTCAGTTAATGAAAAAGATTTAGAGACGTAATCACACTAGACATTATCCACACATGCTGTATATTGGACCTTTCATAACAAATCTTTGGGACAAGCTTTAAGAACCACAAGACAAATTGATTTTGAACTAATTGTAAATTGCTGATTGCACACTCACATAGACCATGGAATTATTATCTACCAAAATATCCTGATTTTGGAAAACTCCAAGAATAAGTGCTCCATAAATCGAGTTGTCCTTTACTAAACCTTAGGAATTCTATTGTGTTCGGGTCTTGTAATCGGTGACTATTCCAGGTAAGGCCATAACGACCAGGATCGGGCCTGGCAGGCTTTGAGGGCCCGGCACCCACTCTGTGGAGAAACAGCTGGCTCCTCTCAATGAGAGAGGAGCTGCGCTGTTCCTTTAGTTTCAATCAGTAGCACAGCTACCTGGGGGCAGAATATGCAGCCTCCCCAGACCCCGTGCTCAGTGGGGACTCACCCGAAGCTGCGCTACTGTTAACTATATTGGTGTGTACAGTGCGCCGATATAGCTAACCTCAGCGGTAGTGCTGGGAGACAAGATCTCCTTGCACTGCTGCTGATGACAGCTGTGAGTGCAAGCGCAGGGCATCAGAGTCCCAGCGTGGTGACGTCATCTGTACTTTGATGTGTACCGCCCCGGGGCTCGGCCGGCTGCCGAGCCGCTCGGATCCGTGCTCGTCGGTGGGTGGCTCGAGCTCCTCACGGACCCGGGGGTTACGTTGCTCTGAAAGGGGGTTGGCGCTATGGGTAGGGACTTCGGTGGGGAGGTCCACGGCCGGAGCCGCGATTGTTTGTAGGGGAGATTTGAGTTTGTGACGCCACCCACGGGTTGTGGTTAATGGATGGACACCACCGTTGCCGTTGACTAGGCTCCCGGGGACGGTGTTGTGCAGCTTAGTGTTGACCCCTCTGTGGGTAGGGGGATGATAGTCCCGGGGGTCCGAGGAAAGGTGCTGAGGCGGGGGAATGGATGGTACTGACGTGTCAGTGCGGTGCGGCGCGGTGCGCGGCCCGAAGGCACTGTTGTACTCACTATTACAAACACGCTGGAGTCTCTGGTAAACCAAACAAGATGGTGAACGTTGCCCGCAGCCGGCTGCAGTTTTCCCCTTAACAGGTTGGTGGTTGCCGCTTTTCTCTTGCACCTTACTTATGTAGAAAACGTCGACTCCTCTGCCTGAGCAATGGTAGTCCGCTCCCCAGCTTGGTACGTGCCGGGAGAGCCCTCTTTGCCAGCAGACGCTGGCCCCTCGGGTCTCTATGCCTGGGCGGTGGCGTTACCCTAATGGTTGGGCTGTTGTCTTCAGTTGGGTCTTAAGTGGGATAGGTCCCACAGTCCAGTCCTCAATCAGTTGATTTGACTCAGCCCGGTTGTTTCTGGCCCTCGTACTTGGTCTGAGTACCCCTCCTGGTGCTCCGGTTTCCAATCGGTTCCCCGGTTCGGTACCGGCGGGCCACCGCCTGTCCCTGGTCCCTACGGTTCCACCAGCTGTAATCCCAGCTCCTGCAGGCAGCCACCACCATCTGCCTCCTTGCTGGAGGTGACTGGGCTCCAACCCAGACACCGGGTGTAGACTATGGCAGGCCAAGGAAAAGGGAAATTGAGGATCCAGCACGATTTCTCTTATTATTCATGAAGTCCGAAACGCGTTAAGCCCCCCCTTTTTTGTTATCATTATCTAGGTCTTCCCATTGTTACTATTTTTAACCTTTTTAAATAAAGCCTTGATGTTTTTACCTAAATAAGAAAAATCGTGCTGGATCCTCAATTTCCATTTTCCTTGGCGTACCTTACCGGTCAGGACTTACCGGTGGATCCCAAGCACCCATTAGGAGCAGCAGTCGGAACAGCAGGTGAGCAGAGAAATCCTTCCTTTTTCCTCATTGTAGACTATGGCAGACCTTGGCACAGGTCTGCCCTTGAACTTCACTCCACTCCACTTCACTGTCAAGACTAGACTACTCCTGTGCTCCCCATGGGGAACTGCCCTGTTTTTCCCGCCTCAGGTCCTGTGAACTCCTCGGTGGGTGGAGCCAACTGCCTGGCTCCGCCCCCTGGTGTGAACATCAAACCCGGAGGGAGGTGACAAGGGTTTTGTAGTTTGGCTGCTGTCACCTTACCAAGGGGGGGGGGCGTGTGTGTGAATGGGACTACCTGTGACAACCTAGCTAGTCCAGTGCATCACAGATGTCTTGTGCGCGCGATGACAGTGCTGTGATCCGCCTGCGCTGGAGCCATCAGAACCCTGGAGTAGGTATACCATGCTGGTATATATACTGAATATTGTCCCCCAGTCTGGCTCCCATGCTGGTATATATAATGTCCCCCAGCCTGGGTTCTATCCTGGTATATATAATGTCCCCCAACCTGGCTCCCATACTGGTATATATAATGTACCAGATGTAGTAGGATTTCAAGGATTATGCAGTGTGCATTATACTATATTGAGGATTATGGGATGTGAATTATCTTAAATGGAGGACTGTGGGATGTGTATTATATTATATGGAGGACTATGAGATATGCATTATATTATATGGAGGACTATGAGATATGCATTATATTATCTGGAGGACTAGGGGATGTGCATTATATTATATGGATGACTATGGGATGTGCATTATATTATATGGAGGACTATGATTTGATATCTTGGGAAAGCTGGGTGCTGAGGGAAAGCTGTATATCAGAGTATGGGAAAGCTGCGTGCTAAAGGAAAGATGTATATCAGAGCATGGGAAAGCTTCGTGCTGAGGGAAAGATATATAGCAGAGCATGGGGAAGGTGCGTGCTGAGGGAAAGAGGTATATCAGAGCATGGGAAAGCTTCGTGCTGAGGGAAAGATGTATAGCAGAGCATGGGGAAGGTGCATGCTGAGGACAAGTGGATATCAGAACATAGGAAAGCTGGGTGATGATAGAAGTATTTCAGATCATGGGAAACCTGGGTACTGAGGGAAAGAGCCAAATGTCAGCGTCACTATCCTGTGTCCTGAGTGTCGGTGTCATTATACTGTACTCCGAGTGTCAGTGTACGGTTCGGGGGGCCCAGATCCAAACTTTGCACCGGGGCCCATCAAACTCTAGTTACGCCACTGATTCCAGGTTAACTATAGAAACCCTCTTGGGATGCAAGAACATCCAAGGCTGCGCCATATACACTATGCATAAAGGGGATATCATATTTTGGCTATATTGAAACTCCATTGCTTTAAAATCCACAACGAGACCTAGACATCACTCCTTTATAAATCCTCCTATAATATAAAAGGGTTTCCCCAAAATCACACATAATCCTCTATCTTAAGGATAGGCGATAAGCTAGTAGTGACTGCTGGAAGTCCGAAAACTAAAACCTCCAGTGATTGTGAGAACAGTGCTCTGAGATCCCATGAATGGAGTGTATGGGCGCATGCTCGGCCTTTGGTCAATTCATTCTCAATGGAGGTGTCAGACATAGCCGAGCACTCTACTCTGCTTCCTCCTTCAGTCCCATAGACAATCAATGGAGCATTGACATCAAGATGGGTCAGAACTGCCATTCTCAGGATTGCTGTGGATCCCGGCGGTCAGCTCCAAAGCAATCAGCAATTTGTGGATAGGAGGTAATTTTTTATTTTTGGAAAACACCGTTAATGGGTGTTACTATTCTTCTTGTTCTTCAGTTATCTCTAAGAGGTAATTTGCACACTACGACATCGCAGGGGCGATGTCGGTGGGGTTAAATTGAAAGTGGCACACATCCGGCGTCGCTGTCGATATCGTAGGGTGTAAATCGTTTTTGATACGATTAACGAGTGCAAAAGCGTCGAAATCGTATCAGCGGTGTAGCGTCGGTCATTTCCATAGTTTCGGAAGGACCGATGTTACGATGTTGTTCCTCATTCCTGCGGCAGCACACATCGCTGTGTGTGAAGCCGCAGGAGCGAGGAACATCTCCTACCTGCGTCCTGCGGCTCACGCCGGCTATGTGGAAGGAAGGAGGTGGGCGGGATGTTTACATCCCGCTCATCTCCGCCCCTCCTCTTCTATTGGCCGCCTGCCGTGTGACGTCGCTGTGATACCGCACGACCCGCCCCCTTAGGAAGGAGGCGGGTCGCCGGCCAGAGCGACATCGCAGGGCAGGTGAGTCCATGTGAAGCTGCCGTAGCAATAATGTTCACTACGGCAGCTATCACAAGAGATCGCAGCTGCGACGGGGGCGGGGACTATCGCGCTCGGCATCGCAAGCATCGGCTAGCGATGTCGTAGTGTGCAAAGTACCCCTTACTCTCAGAACCAATTGAGCATCTTTTTCAGACTGTCGACCCCCCCAACTAGTAACACCCATTTAATAATCTAATATATAAAGCTGAGTGTATGTGTATATGTATGTATGTCCGCTAAAGGAATCCGCACCTTTGCATTTGTAATCACAAAATTTTGTACAGACGCCTCATGTGACTCAGGGAACGTCATAGACTATGTTTTGAGGGGAAAATTAAACCCCGCACTTTACAGTTATTCGCCAAAAAACCTGCTTCAATTAAAGTTAATGGAGCTGGGAGCTACAGGTCATTAATATGAACTCTAATTGGTTGCTATAGGCAACAAAGGACATTCTTAGTATATGGAGTTTTGTGTGAGGTAATATAATGTCAGTGGAAAGACGGATAGAGACAGAGACAGACAGACAGAGAGAAACAGACAGAGACAAACAGATAGACAAACACAGAGACAGACAGAAACAGACAGAGAGAGAGCAAGATAAAGACAGAGAGAGAGACTGAGACAGACAGGGACAGATAGAGAGACACAGAGAGAGAGAGACAGAGAGAGACAGAAACAGGAAGAGAGAGACAGGCAGACAGAAACAGACAGACAGAGAGAGACAGAAACAGGAAGAGAGAGACAGGCAGACAGAGACAGACAGACAAAGACAGAGAGAGACATACAGAGAAAGGAAGAGAGAGACAGGCAGACAGAGACAGACAAACTGATAGAGATGGACAGGGGCAGACAGAGAGGCAGACAGAGTGAGACAGAGACAAACAGAAACAGACAGACTTACAGAGAGAGAGAGACAAAGAGAGACAGACAGAGATAGACAGGGACAGGCAGGGAGAGACAGGCAGACAGAGACAGGCAAACAGAGACAGACAGAGAGAGAAAGAGATAGACAGAGACAGAGCGAGAGAGAGACAAAGAGAGATGGCCAGAGAGAAACAGACTGAAGCAGAGAGGGAGAGTGAGAGAATGAGAAAGAGGGAAAGTGGGAGAAAGACAGAAAGATAAAATTAGTTACTATCTCGGGTAATGCCGGGTACTACAGCTAGTTTATTTATACACTAGAAGGTGGCCCGATTCTACGCATCGGGTATTCTAGAATTTACGTATTGTGTAGTTCATGTATGATTTTTGTTATATATATATATATAGATGTTGTTGTGTGTAGTTACCAAGTGTTTGTGTAGGGCACTGTACATGTTCTGGGTGTGGTGGGGGGTGAGAGCGGTGTTGTATGTGTGTTGCGTGTGTTGCGTTGTTTGTGGAGCGCTGTGTGTCTGTAGCGTTGTGTGTGTGTGTGTGTGTTGTGCGGTTTGTGTGTGTGTGGTGTGTTTTGGGGGGAGGTATGTTTTGAGCAATGTGTGTGTTGTGCGGTATGTGCGTATATTTGTGTGTGCTGCGGTGTTTGTGTGTTGGGTGTTGTGTGTGTGCAGCGTTGTCTGTGTGTGGGTGTCTGTGTAGGGCGTTGTTTGTGGTTCCCAGTGTGTGTGTGTTGTGCAGTGCGCGTGTGTGTGTGTGTGTTGGGGGGAGGTGTGCACCTTCCATCGTGCTCCATCCCCCATGCTGCGCACCCCCCATCGTGCTCCATCCCCCATGCAGCGCACTCCCCATCGTGCTGCATCCCCCATGCTGCGCACTCCCAAACGTGCTCCATCCGCCATGCTGCGCACTCCCAAATGTGGTCCATCCGCCATGCTGCGCACTCCCAAACGTGCTCCATCCGCCATACTGCGCACTCCCCATCGTGCTGCATCCCCCATGCTGCGCACTCCCAAACGTGCTCCATCCGCCATGCTGCGCACTCCCCATCGTGCTCTATCCGCCATGCTGCACACTCCCAAACGTGCTCCATCCCCCATGCTGCGCACCCCCCATCGTGCTCCATCCCCCATGCAGCGCACTCCCCATCGTGCTGCATCCCCCATGCTGCGCATTCCCAAACGTGCTGCATCCGCCATGCTGCGCACTCCCAAACGTGGTCCATCCGCCATGCTGCGCACTCCCAAACGTGCTCCATCCGCCATACTGCGCACTCCCCATCGTGCTGCATCCCCCATGCTGCGCACTCCCAAACGTGCTCCATCCGCCATGCTGCGCACTCCCCATCGTGCTCTATCCGCCATGCTGCACACTCCCAAACGTGCTCCATCCGCCATGCTGCGCACTCCCAAACGTGCTCCATCCGCCATGCTGCGCACCCCCATCATGCTCCAACCGCCATGCTGCGCACTCCCAAACGTGCTCCACCCGCCATGCTGCGCACTCCCAAACGTGCTCCTTCCGCCATGCTGCGCACTCCCAAACGTGCTCCATCCGCCATGCTGCGCACTCCCAAACGTGGTCCATCCGTTAAGCTGCACACTCCCAAACGTGCTCCATCCGCCATGCTGCGCACTCCCAAACGTGCTCCATCCGCCATACTGCGCACTCCTAAACGTGCTCCATCCGCCATACTGCGCACTCCCCATCGTGCACCATCCGGCATGCTGCGCATTCCCAAACGTGCTCCATCCGCCATGCTGCGCACTCCCAAACGTGCTCCATCCATCATGCTGCGCACTCCCAAACATGGTCCATCCGCCATGCTGCGCACTCCCAAACGTGGTCCATCCGCCATGCTGCGCACTCCCAAACGTGGTCCATCCGCCATGCTGCGCGCTCCCAAACGTGGTCCATCCGCCATGCTGCGCACTCCCAAACGTGCTCCATCCGCCATGCTGCGCACTCCCAAACGTGCTCCATCCGCCATGCTGCGCACTCCCAAACGTGCTCCATCCGCCATGCTGCGCACTCCCAAACGTGCTCCATCCGCCATGCTGCTCACTCCCAAACGTGGTCCATCCGCCATGCTGCGCACTGCCAAACGTGCTCCATCCTCCATGCTGCGCACTCCCAAACGTGGTCCATCCGCCATTCTGCGCACTCCCAAACGTGCTCCATCCCCCATGCTGCGCACTCCCCATCGTGCTCCATCCCCCATGCTGCGCACCCCCCATCGTGCTCCATTCCCCATGCTGCACCAGCATCAGCCTCTCTGCCCGCAGCATCAGCCTTTCTGCCCGCAGGATCAGCCTCTCTGCCCGCAGCATCAGCCTCTCTCCTTCTAGCCTCCCCCAGCATCAGCCTCTCTCCTTCTAGCCTCCCCCAGCATCAGCCTCTCTCCTTCCAGCCTCCTCCAGCATCAGCCTCCCTCTCCCAGCCTTCCCCAGGATCAGCCTCTCTCCTCCCAGCCTCCGTCCTCCCAGCCTTCCCCAGCATCAGCCTCCCCCAGCATCAGCCTCTCTCCTTCCAGCCTCTCCCAGCATCACCCTCTCTCCTTCCAGCCTCCCCCAGCATCAGCCTCCCTCTCCCAGCCTTCCCCAGGATTAGCCTCTCTCCTCCCAGCCTCTGTCCTCCCAGCCTTCCACAGCATCAGCTTTCCCCTCCCAGCCTCCCTCAGCATCAGCCTTCCCCAGCATCAGCCTCTCTCCTCCCAGCCTCAGCCTCTCTCCTTCCAGCCTTCCCCAGCATCAGCCTCTCTCCTCCCAGCCTCAGCCTCTCTCCTTCCAGCCTCCCTCAGCATCAGCCTCCCCTTCCCAGCCTTCCCCAGGTTCAGCCTCTCTCCTCCCAGCCTCCTTCAGCATTAGCCTTCCCCTCCCAGTCTCCCCCAGCATCAGCCTCCCCCTCCCAGCCTTCCCCAAGATCAGCCTCTCTGCTCCCAGCCTCCTCCAGCACGCCGTGCTCCTCTGCCGACACTCACCCACACCCGATCGCATACACTCACACACACACCCGATCGCATACACTCACCCACACCCGATCGCATACACTCACACACACCCGTTCGCATACACTCACACACACCCGATCGCATACACTCACACACACCCGATCGCATACACTCACACACACAACTGATCGCATACACTCACAGACACCCGATCGCATACACTCACACACACCCGATCGCATACACTCACACACACCCGATCGCATACACTCACACACACACCCGATCGCATACACTCACACACACAACCGATCGCATACACTCACAGACACCCGATCGCATACACTCACACACACCCGATCGCATACACTCACACACACCCGATCGCATACACTCACACACACCCGATCGCATACACTCACACACACCCGATCGCATACACTCACACACACAGACACTGACGAAATCGCACATACGCGCTGATACTCACAACATCCGGAGATATCACATGCTTCTGGCCATGTGATCCTCCGGCAGGTCCTGGAAGCTCACAGCACAGTATCGAGGCCGAGAAGCAAGCGATATCGCCGGATGCTGTGAGTGTGTGGATGCGATGTGTGTGTGGTGTGTGTGAGGTGTTTGTGAGAGTGAGTGCGATCTGATGTGAGTGATGATCTGATGATGCGTGTGTGTGTGCTGTTATGTTTGTGCGTGTGGAAGTCCCGCCGCTGCAGGACCTTGATTTACTGGTAACTATGCAAGCATGGTTACCAGCGCAACACGTCCCCCGCTCGCACGGGAGCCCACACCAGCATACGGCGGCGGCGTACGCTGATGTGGGCTCCCGTTGGTGAGGGGGGAAAGGGGGGGGAGTACAGTACTCACCTGGGATTCGTGGCTCCGTGACCGTGTCAGTTCGGGCAATGCGGGGGGGGGGGGCGCAAGAGCTAACGTCTATTGCGTGAGGGGGGCGGGGCGTGGCGTGGGCGAGTTGCCAATGCCTGCAGGGTGCCGGGGCGAGAGGCCAATCTGTGGGGGGGGGGCAGAGCCTGGGCGAGCGGCTGGCCAATCCGTGTGGGGGCGCAGCCGGGGCGAGAGGCCAATCCGTGTGGGGGGGCGGGGCCATGGCGAACCCAGCGGCCAATCAGCTTTGTGTCACCGTAAGGACATGTCACAGTGACACAATGTCACCGTGACACAATTTTGGAGCATGACAGACAGACAGACAGAATAAGGCAATTATATATATAGATTCCTAGGAGAAATAACAGACGGACGGCACAAAATAGATCTAGAAAAGATAAGACAGTATTGGTATTTCATGTTGATCAAAACTATTTACTAAAAGAGAAAAAAAAGTTTTTAAAAAATAACTAATATAATAAAATACCTCTAACAAACAAGGTAGAAAAAAGGGAAAGTCGACAAAGTATTCTAAACTTTGGTTGAACTTCACAACCACATTGGAATGAAGTTGTAGGTCAGTTGGATGCCTTTCCCACGTGTAATGACCTGAGCAGAGCGTCAGTGAAATACCGACCACAGATACATTTTATAACTTAATTGACAAGAAAACATTATAGCTGCATAGGTTGCAAAAAGACAAGGTGCCATTCAGTTCAACCTTCCGCAATCAATTTTATATTATCGCTAGATTATTATATCTGACAAATACAATTGCACTAACTGGATTGATCTTACACACCTGTGATTAAACAAAACAATCTATGCAATTGATGACAAGTTCATAAAGAACTTGAATAATTAACTAGTAATAATAAATAAATGCTTAATAGAGATGATCGAAATTGCAGAGATTCGAATTTCACAAATTTCAAAGTCTAATCAATGTTATTCATATTATTGTCTGGGGTTTCTCCAGTCTCCAGAGCATAAAAAATGTAGGATGAAAGGAAAAAAAAACTCACCGTACCTCTCACCTGTCCTCCTTACTCTGCGGCTTGTTGTCCCATCCTCCGCAACTCTTCTTATTGCCTTCCACTGTCTCACATCAACGTCTTCAGGCAGCTTTACTCTGGGCCCGGGCTCTCGACGCTGACCAGGCCTTTAATGTCAGTGCACCCCGGTTTGTTGCTGTGCACGTTGTGCCGTCACGACATTACGTTGTGCATTGCCCGGAGCCAAGTCAGAGCCTGAAGCCCTGGCACAAAGTAAGGAAGGCAGAAGAGGATGGGGACGCAAAAAGAAGAGGCATGGAGGACTGGATGGCAGGATAGGTGAGCGGTGAGGGGAGTATTATTTTTTTTCAACCTTTCCCTGGCCCTCTATGATTTAGTAAAATGGCGACCAGTTACATTTTTCAGTGGAAAGTCTCTTTTGCCTGAAGGTGGGCCAAAAAAGTACATCTGTAAGATTTGAAGCTAAATTCGGAAAACTGGAAACCTCATCATTGGTCAAGGAGAATACAATAGAAAATATGAGGATAACAGGTCTTGCACCAATTGTAACCAATGGGAAACAAGGGAAAAATAGTCAGCTCACCGGTTTGTAATGAAGTCCGTTGCAGTGGATTCTGGTAGTGCCAACAGTGGATAAATGTAGAAAGGAAAGGATCCAGCAATTTAGAGCCTTCATGAAAGTATTAATTTATTATACAAAAAAGTTAAAATCCAAAAAAAAGAAATGGTATGAAAAAAAATCCAAAAATTAACAAAGGGACAACATGATCAAAGAAACGCATTTCGGACTATGTCCTTAGCCTTTGTATATAAAAAGACTTTTGTATATACAAAAGCTAAGGACATAGTCTGAAACGCATTTGTTTGATCATGTTGTCCCTTTGTTAATTTTTGGATTTTTTTGCACCATGTCTTTTTTTGGATTTTAACTTTTTTGTATAAGAAATGCATGGTTTTATGAAGACTCCGAATCGCTGAATCCTTTCCTTTCTCCAATTATAACAAATTTGTTGTCTTAGCAATATTAATTATTCCTTTGGCATTAACAATTGTGTCCAATCTTCCAGCCCAAAACTATGGGAAGCTTAAAGGAGGTTTCGGCCACACGCATTTATCATCCACTTATGGTGCATATATACTGCAGGACCTATGGCAGTTAAATGACCATTAGTAGTCTAAATGTAAGCTGATTGCTGGACCGGTAGACCACACTTCCCATGTTCACAGAACGATCGGCAAGAGATTTTTCTTTGTGCATAGACTGTACTTGATCTCGGCAGTAGAGATGAGCGAATGCTATTCGTGTTCGGATTATTAATAACAAATCCTAACGTACTATTCCGGTATTCATCACGAATAATGTTTTTAAGGTAAGTCAATGGGGAACCCAAGCATTATTCTTGAAGATTTATTAGAAAAATGTTTGAGTTCCCCATTGACTTGCATTAGGTTCATTACTTGTGACGAATACCGGAATAGTACTTTGGGGTTTGTTACGAATAATCCAGACCAGTATAGTTAGTATTCGCCCATGGGTAGTGTATCTTATTTACACAGGATGATCTACTGTCAAAAACTATGCATTTCAATCAAGCTTATAAGTTTTTTCACCCGACGAACAACTAGATTGCCGATTGTTTACACAGCCCAATTATCAGAAAGTGAACTCTAGCTCCTGATAATCGGCCACACTCCTACCGAGTGGCACCGAAAGAAGTGACAACAATTATAAGTTGCCTAATAGGAACTTCATTATGATAACAGAGAATAATATAAGCTATTAAGACCTGTGGTGGAAATAATGCAAAATAAATATACAAAATATTAATAATAATAATAATAATAATAATAATAATAAATATTTGATAAATCTCATTGATATATTATCTGGTGACAGATTTTGGTCAATGCATAAGTTAATCTTTACTTTTTTGAATATTTTATTCTTTAAGCCCAATGTCCCTAATTCATCATTACCCCAGTCTACTAAACACAGGTATGAAGTAAAGCTTCAAGGGGTCTAACACGAAATCTACACCAGGTTGACCACTTACCTGTGCCATTATGTCTTTTTTTAGACAGGTCTTTGGACCACTTCATAATCCAGGGTCTGTGGGTAGCTTCTATGTCTGCATCCCCTATAACTACACGCCTGATTTTGATCTCTAAATGGTCAAATTTTAAGACTAAACCCTAATTTAAACCAAATTATGGCCAATAAGACTTTTTTCTTTGGTTCACAAAAAGATCAAGTATTAAATCTTCATTTTTTGGCTCAAAAACATCTCAATCACACTTTATAGTTATCACTATGAGTGGTTATTTCAGGATGGATCATAGGTAAAATCTCTACATGTTCCGGATCGGTAGGTTCCCACCTTGGAGTTTCCTCAATTTCTGTAGATCTAATCCCAGAAGCATCTGTCAATCTTACCTTTAGTTGCAAGTAGGGCCACAGGGACAGCAATGGCCACCACAACAACTGCCCCAACCAGTAGTCCGATCAACCACTTCACCCACGTCTGCAAGACACATGGACAAAATCATACCTTGCATCCAAATACATGCAGAAGTTTTTTTTATTTTTTGGGGGGGCTGAGGAGTCTCAATCAATTCATACATTTCTCAACTTTAGATCCAATTCTTGTCAATCAGTGAGTACTTGAATTTTAATCCTAAATCAGATTTTACAAACTTTCTAGGAGGAAAATTCCCAGAGCCCCTTTTCCCTTTCCAAGTTAGGTAGCACAAATCCAATGGACCTACCTTCATCTTTTCCGGCTCCTTCTGAGGAATGTATTCCCCTGATCCAGGGTGAAGGAGAGCAGTAAAGACAAAAAGAAAAAAGTTGAAATATTATTTATCCCGTGACCAGTCAACAACTCCAGTCTAAATAGTTAAACATTAGTAGAGTAAATCCAAAGGTGAGGCTGGGCATAGTCCTGGAGGCTCGCAGGCAATTCTTCCCGGATACTTTATTACTACAACTGCATGATCTTTGCAGCGTAGATTCTGGTCTACAGGCAGCTCATATAATAGCTAAGAGGAAAAGTGCAGGCTGTAATAGGATCAGCTTCAAACAGAGCAAGGAAGAGATAGAAGAAAGTTTCTGCCAGCTGTTTTGGACTGTGAAGGGGGGTGGTGAATGCGGCTACGGTGAGAGCGACCACAAGTCCAATCAGACTGCGAATTTCACAACATCTAGAAGTTGGGGTACTTGATTCATGAGAATGTGGTGCAGGGATGGACTTTAATAGTCCAGTAAAAAAAGAGCAGAGCATGAGAGCGACTTTCTTAATGATCAGTGGAGCATGGCCGGATCCAAGTTTATAAGGGCCCTTGGGCAACACAGTCCCAATGGGCCCCTCTTCGCTTTCAATCTTTCCTCCTCTCCAAAAAACGTATAATAACTTATTTATTCTTAGGTGGATAGAGGTGTATGAGGGTCTTTTTTTTATTTTTACGTCGTGAGCTGTGTTTTCTTTTTATCATAACCAATTTGGGGTTCATATGACTTTCTGATATTTTTTTTTATTCTGCTCTATTGGGAGGTGATGTCATGATTTTTTTTTGTATATGGGATGGATAATGCCATATTTTCTTAGTTTGGATGGTCAGACTTGTGACAATACCAAATATGGGACAATACCAAAAGTGTGATGTGACAAGACCAAATATGTGCCAGTGTTCTCTTTATAAAAAAAAGTACCAAATTTTATTTACATTCCAGCAAAAGGAGGATGATTTGAACTTGTATAATAGTGTACTGTAAAATTACCAATCTCTCATAGGCTTTATAGGTTTACAAACACGGGCCTCTAGTAGGGCATGACCATGCCATCCAAAATCATATTGTGGGGGTTGATGGGTATCAAAGGGGACACCTCTCCACTTTTACAGCCTCTTAGGGCGGCTTTGCACGTTGCGACATTGCACGTGCGATGTCGATGGGGTCAAATCAAAAGTGACGCACATCCGGCGTCGCAGTCGATATCGCAACGTGCAAATCCTTTTTGATACGATGAACGAGCGCAAAAGCGTCGTTATCGTATCATCGCTGCAGCCTCCGACATTTCCATAATGCCGGTGCAGCGACAGGTGCGATGTTGTTCCTCGCTCCTGCGGCAGCACACATCGCTGTGTGTAAAGCCGCAGGAGCGAGGAACTTCACCTTACCTGCCGCCGGCTGCAATGAGAAGGACGGAGGTGGGCGGGATGTTTACATCCTGCTCATCTCCGCCCCTCCACTTCAATTGGCCGCCTGCCGTGTGACATCGCTGTGACACCGCACGACCCGCCCCCTTAGGAAGGAGGCGGGTCGCCGGCCAGAGGGACGTCGCACGGCAGGTATGTGCGTGTGAAACTGCCGTAGCGATAATAATCGCTACGGCAGCTTTCACTAGATATTGCACGTGCGTCGGGGGCGGGACTATCGCTGCAGCATCGGTAACACATTGTTACCGATGTCGCAGCGTGCAAAGCCCGCCTTACACTACTATCTCTTATTGCAGCCATTAGACTTGTTTGCCGGCTGTGTAATACAGTCAGCACACACACTATGGGTAGTGATTAGAGTTGAGCGAGTATCTAACTATTCATACTCGCTGTGCTCATAACGAGTACTGTCGAATACTAGCGTATTCATTCTGAATAGTGTGTGCAATGCAAGTCAATGAGAAAAAGTCGCAAAGTAACGAGTAACCCGAATGCCGTACTATTCATGCAAGTAGCGAATAGTGCGGAATTCTGGTTACTCGTTACATTGCGAGTATTCCCCATTGACTTGCATTGCACAAGCTATTCAGAACGAATATGCGAGTATTAGACAGTATTCATTATGAGTATAGCGAGTACGAATAGTTAGGTACTCACTCAACTCTAGACAAGTGATCCTCAGAGAATTCTTTGCCATGAGGAGCCATGTTGAGCTTCCAGTGACCAGTATGAGAGAGTGTGCGAGGGATAACACCAAATGTAACACATCTGCTCCCCATTCACACTTGAAACCTTGTAACACTAAAGAGTTATATAACACCGGGGAGGTAAAATGGTTAATTGGGCACAATTTATCCACTTTCACTTAGGTATGTACTCACTTTTGTTGCTAATGGTTTAGATGTTAATGGCTGTTTGTTGAGTTATCTAGAGGACACCTCAAATTTACACTGTTATACAAGATGGACACTGACTACTGTAGATTATTTCACATGGTCATATCTTCAATTTTGTCACATGAAAAAAATATAATAAAATATTTCCAAAATGTGAGGGGTGTACTCACTTTTGTGATATGCTGTAACTGGAGTTAGTGCAAAGTTTGTGTTGGCAACTAGACAATGAAGAGGGAGGGTACCCAAAAGGTCCCTCTGTCACATTTGAGGAGACCAGTACTAAAGTTAGAGGTCACTGCTACATATCTTGCACCCAGAAGCTTCAAGTACCATCACTGATTGCAATGTTTTGCGGTAGTGGTCTCCAACCTTTGGCTGTCTAGAAGCTGTACAACTTCAACTTGCAGCATGCTCTGATGCCTGCAGTGAAATGAAGCGGAGCTGTGTTTGGTAATACTTACTGAGGGCCGGTATATACCATCAATCATTAAAATGATCTCAGTAGGACAACCCATGCTCTTAATGGCAGATGAATGACATAGAGGGGCCTTTTGCTCTAGATGCCCTCCATGTGCCAGAGTGAAGGTCCATTCTGTAAATCCAGTGTCACAGGGATCTGTTATGTCCATGAATCACATCCACAAACTAAACCTTGGATACCTGCCCCACTATCCATCTTTCAGGTTGCGGGCTTCGACCTACCAGATGTTCTATGTTTATGCAGGTCTGGTAGTCACTGTTTAGATGGGAATTGAATAGAGTATCTGTAACTCCCACCTACCTATAAAATAGGGATCCTCTGACAGCTGGTTGGTAATCCTTTACCAAAGGTGCAAAAAACTTTCCAAAATTGCCAGAATTGTCCAAATTTAATAAGAATAGTTCCTCCAAATTCAACGCTATCCAGGACAAAAAGGAATACGATTTGTGTGATCCATGCCCCAAAGTAGTCATGTTCAGATATCTCAGGGGGGGTTCCCATGTGGGACTGGGAGAGCGTTTTAGCACTTCAATACTACTAAAAGTAATGTTATTATATTCAGCCATGATTTGGTGAAAAATAGGGTCAAGTGTTTGTCGTTTGGAGCTTTGCCCAATTTACTTGAATGCAGACGAACCGCAATACCTAATATAGCCCATGGGCAACTATGGCGTAGTTTATGGATGAGACCTCTCTTTTAAAACATAGTTCAAACAAGGTGATCAGTTAACAGATCACACATTTCTTCCTCTTTCTGACTGTTCTTGACAATGAAGAATTTCAGCTAGTTTAAGTGGCTGGCACAGTGTCAAGGGTGGAGTCCATGTTTCCTATTTTCCATCCCAAGGAACATCAAACACATCCAGTATAATGTTCCAAAAACAATGAAATTCACTTAATTGGTCTCATTTCTCATATATTTTGCCGAGAGGCTTCAACCACTGGACAACTGGAAATGATACTTTTCCTTATATGTTCATTTTCTAATTCATAGGAGCATAATAATGCACAGAAGGTGAAGTCCCACTGGTGCCCAAAAGATCTGAGACCCATACACGAAGACCAATGTAATAAAATGATAGTTGGGAGATTTGTTACAAATTTTATGTCTCGTTTTGCATTGAGGAGGGGAGCTGGGTCATATACAAGTTGTCCACATCAAACAGAACAAGAAAACCGTTAATTTTATAGGATGTGGTTACCAAGTAAACTGACGAGAAGGGAAAAGTGCAAGCCACAAATTAGGAATAGAAACTGAAAATGTGACCAAGTCCTATCTGACTGTAGTGTTGAAATTCACACTAAACCTGATCAGAGGAGTCATCTGACTCTCCAGGGCTCTGTCCAGCCGATGCTCCATTATTCCGATGTACCGTCATTCCCCTACTCCATCCATTTACCCTACCACTGATCTCTTACATCTAAGACTAGAGATCTCTCACCAACTAGGGTTGGGCATCTGAATAAGAACATATCTGTCACGATTCCTCTGTGCAGAGCATCTCACAAAACTAGGAGATGCTCTGTTGTGTTTTCCTGGGCTGGCAGATTGATTGACAGCGCTGGCTTCCATGCTAGTTCTGGGAGGTGCTGATTGCTCAGGTGTTTCATCTTCCTGGTAATTGCTCTGCTTCTTTACTGATCATGCTTTCCCAGAACCTTGCCAGTCGTACTATCTGGTTCTGTAGTTGTGCTGTTGGCCTGTGTTCCTGCCTGTGTTCTGATCTTTTTGTTTTGACTCCGGACTGTTGTTTGACTCCTCTCTGCCCGGTTCTGTTGTTGTGCTGTTAGCCTATGTCAGTGCATGTGTTTTGATCTTTGTGTCTTGACCCCAGACTGTTGTATGACTCCTCTCTGCCCGGTTCTGTAGTAGTGCTGTTGGCCTGTGTTCCTGCATGTGATCTGATCTTTGTGTCTTGACCCCGGACTGTTGTTTGACTCCTGTCTGCCTGCTCCCTGTTCCTGTTACGACCACCTCGGTTTTGACCTCGGACCGTTACCTGACCACATCTCAGTTTACTCCATGAATCCATTACGTGCCTTTCCGGAATACTGACCCTCAGATCGTTACCTGAGTATGCCTCTGTATACTCCCTGTGTCTATATATGTCCTCCTGATTCCATACCCCGGCTTTCCTGCCAACTCTATCGTTTGTACTACCCGTAAGTAGTTACTAGCATCACAATATCATTTTGTATTGCACTATAGACCAAAATTTGGGTCCAAAAAAAGCACAGTTGCAAAAAACAAACATGGATTTACCTTTTTCCAGATAACAACTGGTCCATTTTGAAACATAATAAAGATTAGGATACAATTTCATGTTTTGAGGGTTAACCACACCCTTTTTGATAATTACCATAAAGAAAAACCAATATAATGTGCCCAATATTGGATGTGATGCCAGATGGATTATCTATCACAATAGCATAATTAGCACTAGTGAGACTGAAATATTAATAATAACCTAGTAGCGTTATCGAGGGGAGAGATGATGGAATACACAAACTCTATCACAGAGTGCAATTAAATGGGACAATCTCTTATCCTTTCAGAGACGATGACCCGACACTTCCACCTACAAAAAAAGCCTTCAGACTGCTAACCTTCTCTTAATCTCACTCTGTAACCCCCTAATATCTATCCGGTTAATCCTTTCCTAATGTGTTCATTAAGAGAGTGCCAGATCTTAACAGTGTCACCCTTATTAAAAACGTAAATTGCCCTCCCCCAAGCATATATGAGGCTGTTGAGTTTGGGTCTGGAGACCTGTGACCGGTTGGGACACAAATTATCAGAGGTGTAAAACTGCCCTTAGAGTTCATCTCAACTAGAATGTCTCAAGTCCGTAGTCTGTAAGTGTGTACGAAAAAACATACATGGACAGTACTCAGATTAGTTGTAGCTAATGGGTCAGTAGCCATGGGCATTTTTCCATGAGACCATCAAAATCATAGCATGCACATTTTTTGACCATAAAATGGACCATAGTGTAACAGCTCCTTCACCCACTCGCAATCTGGATGTGAACACTGAGCCCACCACATCCATTCTACAAGATCTTGGTGGACCGCTAGAGATCTGTAAGTTATCCTCCATCTTTATGTAAGGAGGTAGACTAAGTGCTGTTGAGTTCTTTCCGTGAAGACACCAATCGTGTTACTGTATTGTCCCGTATTGCAATGTTAATTGTGTTATGCATCTTTTGTAAATAATGTGGACTGTGATGGTAATGGGATGTATTGTTCTGTGCTTCTGGGTAATGTACAGTAAGATTATATGTCATAGCGTAATATGTTATAATGTATATTGCATAGCACTTGTATATGTAGTTACTAGACTATAGGGAAAGTATTAAGTATTGGGACTAGCCCCCAATGGGAGTTGTTAGTTCATATGGAAAGCGAGGGTTCCTTCTAGAAAGTTAGTGAAGACTCAGTGCGTGACAGAAATGGATGTATTATCTGTGGGTCATTGAGGTCGCATACAGTGAGTGACCTTTGGCAGGAGAAAAGGAGAAAGAACACCAAATTGGAGATAGCGTGATCCTAAAGTGTTGACTAAGACATAAAATGTGAGCCAATGCTGAGGCTAGAGACTGACCGTCTAACGAAGTGGCCCCAGACAGTAGGGTCCAGAGGACGAGACTCTTGCAGTAAGGCCCGAAACCTCCAAGGTAACAGGCAGAGATGGACATGTGCATGAGCATAGTTAGCTTTCCCGAACAGAGTCTCCTCAAGCATCCGAGAGTGCAAAGCTATTCTTTGGCACTAACGGCTACCCCATATACTCTTCTTGTGCGAAGAGAAGAGATATGGATACAGAAGCATCTTGGAGCACAAGACTCTACTCTGGCCATAGTGACAATAGTCCTGACCATCCCCTCTACAATGAAATTGAACTTGCAGCAGCCAGAAGGGAAAGTGACTGTCACTAGACTGAGTTGTGTTGGGACTCACAGGACCAGTAAGATCGGAAACAGCCCAACAACCCAGTAAGAACTGAGCATGTGTCTGAATACGCTCTGTAGACTTGAAGCATGCTGGGAGATATGTGCCCGCTATCTGATGTATAAAGTTGTTGATGAAGATGAACCGTTGAGTAAAATACTGCTGTTTAAAGTGAACGAATGGTCTCCTTGTGGGAACGAGTTGTCATGCGATCCTGGCCAGCCAACGTCAGTGTTAACATGCGGCCTACATGGGTGTACACAGCCTACACAACATAAGTCCACACACCAAGCCAGAACCATGTTTTTTATGTAGCATGGCTGGGCATCAAGAGTTAATCCCTAGCCCATGATTATCGCCACTTTACATTTTGATAGTTGTAGGAATTTTGAGAATACCCCTTGCCGTCATTTGTCAAACATGTACGACGGATGTTTACTGTATAAAGCGGGGTTTTACAGGTCATCAATATTTTTTGTTCTGAAACGCCATTTACGTTAATAGGGAGTTAATAGATATGCTACAAATAGCACAATCATTTTTAGGGATTTGTTTTGCAAGCGCATCATTCTATTTATATGGCAAATTGTGCTTTTATAACCTTTTCTATAAAAAAAATACATGAAAAAGCATAATTGAAAGGGACATAAAAACACTTGAAAATACAAATAAAATTCATGGCATTTTGTATACTGCTGTCTGATCCAGGCCTAAAGGCCACTTTACACTCTGCGACATCGCTCAAGCTTTAGCGATGTCTTTGGGTATGAAACCTATGAGCGATTTTGAATCGTCGCAAAATGGTCAAAATCGCTCATCGGTGACATGCCCCCCTATTCTCGAATATTGCTGCTGTTCGGTGTACGAAGTAGTTCATCGCTCCTGCAGCAGCACACATCGCTATGTGTGACACCGCAGGAACGAGGAACCTCACCTTACCTGCGGCCGCCCGCAATGAGGAATGAAGGAGGTGGGCAGGATGTTACGTCCCGCTCATCTCCGCCCCTCCGCTTCTATTGGGCGGCGGTTCGGTGACGCTGCTGTGACGTCGCTGTGACGCTGAACGAACCGCCCCCCTTAGAAAGGGGGTGGTTCGCCGGTCACAGCGACGTCGTTAGGCAGGTAAGTAGTTTGATGGATCCGCGCGATGCTGTGCACCACAGGCAACGATTTGCCCATGTCGCACAACCGATGGGGGCGGGTACGCACGCTAGTGTGACGCCCTGGGCAAGCCAGGGGTCACAGGTCATAACACCACCACACCCTACACCCCAGATAGGAACACCAAGGCTAACCAAAAATCCTTGTTGCCTTCCTCCAGGGGCTGATGTCCACACCAGGGGGTGGGCCAGGTGGTTGGCTCCGCCCATCGAGGAGTTCACAGCCCTGGAGGCGGGAAAACCAGGCAGTTTAGCTCAGGCAGAGCTTGAGTGAGAAGCAAGATAAGAAAAGTTAGTGGAAGTAGAAGGAAAGGAAGTAGTAGAGGAGCTTGAGTGAAGAAGTAAAAAGTGACAGTTTGTAGAGCCTGAAGCTGGTCCGGGTGTGTACCCTGGACTGAGACAGCAAGGTCAGCAGACGGCGGTGACTGTCCGCAGGAGCGGCTGACCGGAGGTTGCCGAAAGGACCGCGGACGGGTGGTGGCCCGGCGGTACTGGAGCGGTATACAAAGTGAAGCCAGCACCAGTGGCAGGGGCCTTTTGGATCCTGGCAAGGCTAGGAGTCGCCGTGAATTTGCCAAATCCGTTAGTGAAGGGGACCTCTGGGTCTCCCAACAACCAAGTCCCGATTGAAGGCAACAGTCCAACCGTTGGAGAGAGACACCGCCACCGCCAGGGCACCAGTTTCTCAGGGCCAGCGCCTGCGGGCAAAGTAGGGCTCCTCCGGCCCATATCCAAGCCGGGGAGCGGGTTACCAGTGGGAACCCATCGTTACCATCATCATCTCAGGTGCAGGAAAAGGGACCGTTACCGTCAACTACTGGGGAACAGCAAGTGCAGCCGTCCGTGGGAACCGTCTTTCCAGCCGTGTGTTTTACCGAGAACTGTGTCCCTGTCTCAGGCTGAGTGAGTACCACAGTGCCGCAAGACACAGCGCTGCCCCCCGCGTCCCTGCACCCCACCAAGCCCTGCACCGGCCCCGCCATCCCTCATCACCCACCTCATCACTGGGCCCCGGGACAACTACCCCCTACCCACGGAGGGGAGAACCAACAACTTTGCTGCTCCCTGTCATCAGTCCCCGGGATCCCCATACAGAGCAGCGGTGGTGTCAACAAATCACCACAACCGTGGGTGGCGTCACGGACAATAAACTATCCCAAAAACCAATCCCCTTTCACTCACGGGCGAGGAGCGCCGCCTGAGTCCCCGGGATCCGGCCCATCGCTCGAGCCACCGAGCAGCAGCAGCAGGCCGCAGCAGCCGCAGCGGCAGCCGGACCTGAGCAGTGGGAGAGCGCGGCGTCCCCTCCTCCGCCCGCGACACTAGCGATATTGGTCACGATTTCGCAGCGTGTAAAGCGGCCTTTAGTGAAGAAGTTTGTGAGAAAACTGGTGGTTTCCACTTGTTCTATCTATGCCAATGCCTACTAACGCTACTGCCTTATTTCTTTATTAAGTCAAGAAATTCAATTAATACTGCACGTGTAAATAAATCTCGATTTAGTCTGAAGCACAGACCTAAAGACTTAATATCTAAGCCAAGGGATCTTTTTCTTTCCATCACAGTAAAACACAATGCCACTTGGCTGGACACTCGATTACGTGATGTTTTCAGTTCCTCTCCTTTCATGGATCTAAAGTTTAAAATTAACCTATAAGTTACAAGTTCAAAAAAATCTGAATTTAATTGAGGCCAGAAATCCTATCACAAATCCACACTATGTGCAGAATCGGGATCGACTGACAATAATACATTAATATATTGTGCATAAACTTAACGGAGCTATCTTGCAGATTTGAATCAATACTGCAAGGAAAAATTCATGCCAGCAAAGTCTATGAGAATCGTGACTTGGTGTGCACATGCTGCTTCTTTTTTCCTTGCAGATTTTGTTGCTGAAAAAAGAAGCCGCATGTCAATTCTTTCTGCTTTTTTTTCTGCGTTTCTATAATCCCCTGCAATGCTTTATTACTATAGGGGATTATATCGCAGAACTTTGCCTCACACACTGTGCATATGTCGGGGGCGGAGGGGATGCGCTCGCCACGTTCGGGTCCGGGGCTTCTCCTGCTGCTGCTCGGTGGCTCGAGCGGTGGACCGGACCCGGGGACTCGAGCAGCGCTCCTCACCCGTCAGTGAAAAGGGGGTGGTATGTTTAGGGAGATTGTTCGTGACGCCACCCACGGGTCGTGGTGATAATGGCACCACCGCTGCTGGTAACGGGGATCCCGGGAGAGATGGTAGGGTGCAGCTGAGATGTTATCCCCTCCGTGGGCAGGGGTTGGTGATCCCGGGGCCCGATGGTGTAACTGGGAGGCCGGATGGCTGGGGTGCAGGGCAGAGTCGTAGGTAAACCAAAACGGCCGGATGGACGGGTCCCACAGCCAGCTGCAGTGCTGTTGTTGTGCTCTCCCCGGACGGCTGATGGTGGCTGTCTTTCCCTGCACCTTTGAGAATGTTCTTGACTCCTGTGGTTACCCACCGGTAGACCGCTCCCCGGCGTATAGGTGCCGTAGGAGCCCATTTTGCCTGCAGGCGCTGGCCCTTGGATCTCTAGCCTGTGGCGGTGGCTGTATATCTTCTCTGGGTGGACGGTTGCCTTCAATCAGGACTTAATAGTTGGGAAACCCCTGGGGTTCCTGTCACATTCGGATTTGACTATTGACGGCGGCTCCAAGCCTGGTCGGGGTCCGATGGCCCTGCCTGTGTGCTTAGCTTCACTCCATTCCCCGGTCCTTACGGTCCCGACGCCCGACCCCGGTCCTTATGGCTCTGCGGAGTTCCACCAACTCCTGCAGACGGCCACCACCATCTGCCAACCTTGCTGTCAGAGTCTGGGCTCCAACCTAGACACCTCAAGTGTTCACTCCTCTCACTTTCACCTCCAGGACTGAACTGACACTTTTCCCGCCTCCAGGCCTGTGAACTCCTCGGTGGGTGGGGCCAACCACCTGGCTCCGCCCCACCTGGTGTGGACATCAGACTCTGGAGGGAGGCAACAAGGGTTTCTGTCTGACTGTTGTAACTGCCTAGGGTGGGGGTGTGTATGTTGGTATGTATGTGACTACCTGGCTAGTCCAGGGCGTCACACATACAGCATGGTGTGTGAGGCTCTCCATACCTCAGTAACCCGGGGTCATCATGGTGATGACCCAGGTTTGCCATGGCAGCAATCGGGTCCCCGTGATAACATTACAGGGACCCATTCGATAGGGAGAGGTAAGTGTGTAGCGCCCCTGAAGTCATCAGGAGCTACAAGGAACTGCATCATGTCAAAGATGCAGGGCCTACCCCCAGGGACCCGAAAGACCAGTGCCGGTAACACCAAAACACATGTATAATCCCTGTTTTTCCCTTTCCCAAGGATTGGTGACAGACTAAGGTTGGACCTAATGTAGGGCCATTTAGGGGTGGAGCCGATCCAGTCCACTAGATGACAACTAGGGAGGAGGGGTCAGACAGTCAGTAAGTGGAAGTGAAAGAAGATGGACGTAACCGTACTGACGGGAGTGTGTAACAGTGACCTGTCAGGTGCAGGTGCCTGCCGTACGGACTAAAGACTGAGAGACTACAAGGAGTGGACCCCCAGACGCTCCAAGCCACGAGGACCCACTAACTAGAGAAAGGTGCAGGGGAAAGAAGTCACCAGGTCATCACACTAGCACTGGAACTAAGGGGACCAGTGGTGAGGACCAGCCTTCTTCGAGTCGCAAGCCATAACAATGCTGTGAGTAAAGAAACCAGTTACACTGCAATCCCTTGTGTGGCCTACCTTCTTTCCGTACCTAACTCCATCACCTACCCCCTGGGGCCTGGCCTTACTTGCTGAGGGCCCAACATCCAGGCTGCCGTTACCATCAGCCCCAGCAGAGACTGTGCAGCGGCGGCTCCATCTACCTAGCCGCAACCCGCAAGTGGCGTCACGACATAAACTTTATTACGATTCTCCTGTATATAACCCCTTTCAAGTGACCCCAGGGTCACGGAACTGGGCAACGGCCACCCAGTGAACTGTCCCCGTACATATATGTGACACCCTGGGCAAGCCAGGGGTCACAGGTCACAACACCACACGCACCCCACATTCCCTGTAGGAACACCAAGGTCAGAACACAAATCCTTGTTGCCTTCCTCCAGGGGCTGATGTTCACACCAGGGGGTGGGCCAGGCGGTTGGCTCCGCCCACCGAGGAGTTCACAGCCCTGGAGGCGAGAAAACCAGCAGATCTGTTTAGGGAGAGTGAGAGTTAAGAGTGAAGTGGTTGAGGAGCAAGAGAGAGAAGTAAAGAGTAGAAGAAAAGTGACAGTTTGTAAGCCTGAAGTTGGTCCGGGTGTGTGCCCCGGACTGAGACGGCAAGGTTGACAGACGGCGGTGACCGTCTGCAGGAGAGGCTGCTTGGAGGTTGCCGAAAGGACCGTGGACGGGTGGTGGCCTGGCGGTACCGGAGCGGTATACGAAGAGCAGTCAGCACCATTGGCAGGGGCCTTTCGGATCCCGGCAAGGCTAGGAGTCGCCATAATTTGCCAAATCCGTCAGTGAAGGGGACCTCCGGGTCTCCCAGCAGCAAAGTCCCGATTGAAGGCAACAGTCCGACCGTGAAGGGGAGACACCGCCACCACCAAGGCACCAGTTTCCCAGGGCCAGCGCCTGCGGGCAAGAGAGTGGCTCCTCCGGCTCATATCCAAGCTGGGGAGCGGGTTACCGGTGGGAATCCATCGCTACCAAAGAACCGTACTTAGGTGCAGAGAAGTGACCGTCACCGCTAACTGCAGGGAACATCAGCACCGTAGCCGTCCGAGGGACCCGTCCAACCAGCCGTTTGTTTACCGTGAACTGTGTCATCATCCTTGGCTGAGTGAGTACCTTCGTGCCGTGCGGCACAGCGCTGCCCCCTGCGTCCCTGCACCTCCACAGGCCCCATAACCCGCCTGTCCACCATCCTGACCTCCCCGTCATCGGGCCCTGGGACTGCCAAAACCCCTACCCACGGAGGGGTAAACCAACATCTAGCTGCTCCATATCACCACTCCCAGGATCCCCAGACAGAGCAGCGGTGGTGCCCACATAATCACCACAGCCGTGGGCCGTGGGTGGCGTCACGGACAATAAACTATCCCAACAACCAAACCCCTTTCACTCACGGGCGAGGAGCGCCGCTCGAGTCCCCGGGATCCGGCCCATCGCTCAAGCCACGGAGCAGCAGCAGCAGGCCGCAGCAGCCGCGGCAGCCGGACCCGAGCAGTGGGAGAGCGCAGCGTCACCTTCTCCGCCCGCGACATATACAGCCCGGGACCGAGTACCCCAAAGCCCTAGGGTGAGTCAAGTGATCACTCTACCTGCCTCCTGAATCCTGCGATAGCATTGATTGCAGAATTCATGGGGTTAAACTGCCAGGAGCAGAGCAAGCAGTGCTCCAAGCAGAGAGAGCCGGGTCCTAGCTGTAACAACAGCCGGAGACCCAGCGGGCGATAGCGGGGTACAGCTCCTGAACCACTGCGATCGCCATGATTAAAAAAAACTGGTTTGCAGAGTAGAAAGAAGAACGGGTTTGAATACCGCGCCAAAACCACAGGTCCACACGAGGATATTAGAGGATCCCTTTATTCAAATGGGTCTACGCGTTTCAGGAACATTATCGTCCCCTTCATCAGGAAAAATACAGGTAAGACCCTATTTGCGCCTTTGTTTTCCACAGTTTTGTTTTACGATTAAAAAAAAGGCAGGAAAACGCATGTGAAAAAACGTGCAAACACAATAAAAAAATGTGTGTTTATTCAGCTGCCTTTTTCCTGCCAAAACATGCTTTTTATGTGCTGAAAAGAAGCACACAAAAAAGCAACGTGTGTACATAGCCTTAGTGCAGGTTTGTCACAAAACTGAAAGCACATTCTTATATCAGCAAAGCCAATGAGAAAACCGAAGTGCTGTACACATGTTGAGGTTTATTTTTCCCTTTCAGATTTGGTGCAGAAAATAATCTGCAACATGTCGCTTCTTCATTGAAAGCAATGAAAAACGCATGCAAAAAAGCAAAAAAAAAAGGCAAAAACACCCTTTTTTGTTTTGTGTTAACTGCAAGCAAATCCTTATGCCAGCAAAGTCAATGAGAAACCTGAATTCTCGTGCACATGTTGCACTTTTTTTTCCTTGCAGATTTGGTGCAGAAAATAATCAATTCTTTCAGTGTTTTTCCCTGCGTTTCACCATTGAAAGCAATAAAAATGCATGCGAAAAAAGCATAATAAAAAGCATAAAACATGAGGCAAAAACGCCATTTTTTGCTGATGCATTTTTCTTGCCAAGAGATGCAGAAATGGTGCAGAAATTTCTGCAACCAAATACTCAATGTGTGCACATAGCCTAAGGCCCAGTGCCCATGCTGTGTAGTTTTGACGCGTATTTTCAGAAATCTGCAGCAAAATCTGCATGTCCATTGTGAACCAGCAAAGTCTATGAGAATTCAGAAGTGCTGTACTCACCTTGCTTATTTTTTCCTTGTGTCTTTGGTGCAGAAAAAAAGAAATCTGCACCAAATACGCAAGGGGAAAATACTCAACGTGGGCACAGCACTTCTGAATTCTCATAGACTTTGTTGGCTTCACAATGGACATGCAGATTTTGCTGCAGATTTCTGAAAATCTGCATCAAAATCAGCGTCAAAATATGCAGCGTGGGCACAGGCCCTAAATGTGATTTTCCATCACATTCTATAGAAAATAAAAATGTATACAAAAGCACGTGTGAATATCAAAGGCAACAAAAACAATTGTAAAAACACGTGAAATTCATGGCATATTTTCTACAAGCCTTAAAAAAGATACCAAAAAGCTGTGTATGAAGGACGCCTGAGGGCATATTCACATGCTGTAGATGAATCACATCTGTAAACTATATATGTGAGGTATTACATTATTGTGGCGGAATTTTTGTGGCAGAAAAATGTCATACCGCCACGTGCTAGACCTGTTAGTGGCAACATCCAGTGCAAATCTCGGCAAAGCTCTACTAAAGGTTTGTTAGAGACACAATCATAATCTACAAGCAGTAACACCAATACATAGACAATACAATGATGTAAACTCCCTCACCCTTCCGTGAAGATTTTGGATGTCATCACTTACCATTGTTGCACCGGGGATCTCTTTTGAGCCGTGTATAGGACATTTTAATAAAAAATTAGGATCTAAACCAGCTCCGAGGCAAGTATCATCTGGCAAGTGCTGAAATGAAAGTCACATTTAGCTGCTTCTGAAATCAGACAATCCAGCCCGACTCCCCTAACCTGTTCTGCCGCATATATTAGGCCTAACACCAGTCTCTTTCTTTGTTATAGGAGGAAGCAGGTCGTTAAACAAGTAACACTTGTCTTAGCCATAAACTATTAACACTTCGAATTTATATAGCATCCTTACTTTTCTGCAATTTTTCCACATCAGCCTCAAATTTTGGACACTAATGTACGGTAACATTAGTGTCCAAAATTTGAGGCTGATGTGGAAAAATTGCAGAAAAGTAAGGATGCTATATAAATTCGAAGTGTTAATAGTTTATTTTTATCAATTAACAAAATGCAAAGTGGATGAACAAAAGATAAATCTAAATCATATCAATACTCGGTGGCCGCCCATTGCCTTCAAAACTTGCAGATAGTCTTTGGAAGATCTCGGCATGGTGGTTGTTCCAAACATTTTGGAGACCCAACCACAGATCTTGTGTGGATTCACTTTGTAAAACCTTCATGTAATCCCAGATAGACTGGATGATGTTCTGGTCAGGGTTATGTGGTAGCATATCTTCACATCCAGGACTCCTTGTTCCTCATTTCTTAGGGACATTGGTTGTCTTTGGGGTCGTTGTCCAGAATCAGAAGAAAATGTAAGCAAACTAGATGCCTCCCTGATGGCATTCCATAATGGATAAGTGTCTGCCTGTATTTCTCAGTGATTTTCTAACATGTCCATAAAAAATGAGGGCTGTCTGTGATTTCTTCAGAAGTTGTCCATAAATAAAATTGGTTCCTACATAAAGGCTTAGAGAGCTTGTTATTCTTGCGAGGGGCTCCTTTTATTTTAGATATTATACGTATTATTATTACTATTATTTTTTATTATTATAGCGCCATGTATTCCATGGTGCTTTACAGCTTTACAGGTGAAAAGGGTATACATATAAACAAGTACAATAATCATGAACAATAAAAGGCACAACTGGTACAGGAGGAGAGACGTCCAGTCTACAGGGGATGGGTGAGGATACAGTAGGTGAGGACAGAGCTGGTTGTGCAGTGGTCGTTATGCTCACCGAAGGGCGATGAGCGCCAGGGGTGGACCCATTGGACCGTGCACCAGACTGTGAGTAAGAGCAGCGAACCCCTATACAGGGACTGTGCGGCGCCTCCAACAAAAGGCCTAAATGCACAGTGGCCAGGGACCAGTGGGGGGAGTCTCTTAGAGATGGATATAGCAACAACGTCCAGGACTGGAGTCCGAGATATTACGGCACCAAGGTGGAGGCAGAGATGACACGGAACCGAAGAGTAGGTTTGGACGAGACGGCACTGTAGTGGAGGCTCAGGTGACGTGACAATCAGGAGATAGCTTAGACAGATGGTACTGCGGTCAAGGCACTGATGTTACGGCACACTGGCGATTAAGGTGATGACACTCTAGTACGAGACAGAGGTTAGTAACTTGGGAAAGATACAGGGACCAGACACAATAACAACTAGGGACCTGAGAACTAGCAATGCGCTACTGGAAATGTTGCTCAGGCGCCTCCTGTTAGGGGGGGCAAAATAAAATACCCTTTAGGTAATAGGTGACCTCTGATGTCACTTCCAGGTAATGGGACGCTACTACTTTAAGAAAGGGGGGTGGCCATGCGCGCACCCTATGAGCACTTACTGAAGACCTGCATGTGGCCTAGAAGCAAAAAGAAGCAGCAGACTCTGGAACAGGCGCATGGCCCAGGAGTGTGAGAAGACCGCGCCAGGGCCTGAAGCAGGAGAGGAGGCTACAGAGCCGCAGGGCAGGTGAGAGAAAGGACGCTACCGCCGGAGGCTGGGAGCGGGAGCCATATGTGGGAATCACGCTGGAATCGGGCAGGTGAAAGGAGGAGCTCCACCCCCGGGACCTAGTGGGGATGGGCACTACAGTGGTGTGTATTGATCTGAGGGTTATTGCAGGTTGTAGTCTTGTCGGAAGTGGTGGGTCTTCAGGTTCTTTTAAAGGTTTCCACGGTAGGTAAGAGTCTGATATGCTGGGGTAAAGCGTTCCAGAGTATGGAGGAGGCACAGGAGAAATCTTGTGCGTGATTGTGGGAAGAAGAAATAAGAGGGTGGTAGAGAAGGAGATCTTGTGAGAATCTGAGGTTGCATGCAGGTAGGGACCATATTAGAATATTAGTTTTATATTATACAAGTAACAGAAAGTTATTAAAGACCCATTGATTCATACTGTTGGAGAGAGAGCCAAAATGACCCTCTTGGGGACATCTGCAAATCCCGAAAGGTTGCTAGGGTGGGTGGAAATGAGAAACATGATACTCCACCAGGCAGAAAAACTATTCATAGTAATATAATACACATGAAGATAAAACAAACAATAACACTATAATAGCAAAATATTTTTAATTGTGGGGAACAGGGGCAGATTAAGAGTAGCCAGGGTCCCGGGAAGTTTAGAAGGTGATGTCCCCCCTGCCACAATGTATCATGTGGAACGTCACACAATCCCATTGATAGAGCACATGATTAATGTACAGGTGCACATTTTCAGATGCAAAATGAGTAAAACAGCGGCATTAAAATTAATTCTGCTCAATATTAATATTAACTTATTGATTAAAAGTATTATTTTAGATTAATATTAATTGTATCACTTAATATTGAGCAGAATTAAGTATGCTGACAGCCCCGCAATATACAGAGTCCACTCACACCCCTATATACAGTATGAGAACATACACGGCCCCCTATATACAGCATGAGCTCTGACACATCCTCCTATCTACAGTATGAGCCCCCACAAAGCCTCCTATATAAAGTATGGGCCCCCACACATCCTGCTATATACAGTATGAGCCACCAAATAGCCTTCTATATGCAGCATGAACCCCCACATAGCCTCTTATACAGTTTGAGACCCCACACATCGTGCTATATACAGTATGAGCCCTCACTATGCATGAGCCCCTACAAAGTCTTCTATATACAGCATAAGCCCCAACATAACCTCCTATGTACAATATGAACCCCCACACAGGCCCATAAATACAGCATGAACCCCCAAATACCTTCCAATATACATCATGAGCCCCCACATAGCCTCCTATATACAACATGAGCCCCAACATAGCTACTATATACAGCAAGAGCCCCCACATAGCCTCCTATGAACAGCATATGTTTACACTTAGCCTCCAATATACAGTGTGAGCATCCACATTGCCCCCTACATACAGCAAAGCCCCCACACAGCCCCTATGTACAGTACTAGCCCCCACATAGCCCCTATATACAGCAAAGCCCCCACACAGCCCCTATGTACAGCACTAGCCCCCACATAGCCCCTATATACAACAAGAGCCCCCATATAGCCTCCTATGTACAGCATATGTTTACACTTAGCCTCCAATATACAGTGTGAGCATCCACATTGCCCCCTACATAAATCAAAGCCCCCACACAGCCCCTATGTACAGTACTAGCCCCCACATAGCCCCTATATACAGCATGAGCCCCCACATAGCCTTTTATATACAGTGAGAGCCCCTCTGCTCTGGTCCACCAAGCTCCACATCTTCTTGATGCCGGTGCGTAAATGTTGTATTGACAGCTTCCAGTCAGAAGTTACAGGCACAAGATAGCATCGCGGGACCAGAGCGGCGATGGTAAAAAGTGAAGCCACCAGAAGGTGAGTATATTACAGGGTGCAGGGGATTTAGATTTAATGTACCGCTCCAGCACTTAGATATTGATGACATGATGTCTCATCTATTCAAAGGACATTATCCCAGAAGCTTTTGGCTTGTCAATATGCATTTTGGAAAATTCCAGTTATGAGTTCCTGTCAACGGTGGTTTCATTTTCGGTGGTATTCCATGAATTAGACCAACACAGTGATGGATGGTGTGATCCAACCCTGACGTACCTTGACCTTAGAATTTACCTCTAAACTCTTTAGAAGTTATTCTAGGCTCTTTAGTTACCATTTATATTATCTATCTCTTCAATGTGTCATCAATTTGTCCTCCTGGGGCCTCCTCCAGGAAGGTTGGCTACAGTCACATAGGAACATCAGGCTGGTTGGAGATAATCATACAGCATTTACCTTTAACATTTCTATCTTTAATTTCATTTCTAAACTCCTGAAACAACTCTTTCCTTTTTTTGGTCTATGTTCAGTGTGGTACACACCATGATACCAAAAAGCACAATGACTACTTTTCATCCTTTAAATCGGTAGACTGACTTATTAGATGTTTGTAAACACCTGTGAAACTAATTACAGGATACACCTTAATTTCACATGTACCTATGGTCAAACCATTTTTAATCTATTCTAGGAGTAGCATAGCTTTTATCAAGGCCTTTAACCATGTGTGTATCACTGTATGTACTGTGCTGCTTATACTTGTAGAATGATAGAACTACAAAGAAACCATGCCAGCAGACTATATTTTGCAAGAAGAGTAACACAAAGACTATATCAAATTGATAGAGCTGCTGCTGAGGAAATTGCCAGCAGACTATATTGCAAGAAGAGTGACAAAAAGAATATGCAAAAGGGACAGAGGTGCTGCTGAAGAGATTGTTAGCAGACATAGAAAGTGCCATGGTAGTCTCTTTGCATTTAGAGGCTTGTGACAGGTTCAGGTCCCGAATCTCACAGTCCTCTGAGACTTGTATGTTTAAATGTGTTTTTCTTTCCTTTAAGGGTTAATGTCAGTTTTCTTTCCAGCAGCTTTCTAGCAGTCCATGTCAGGTGCAGCCGCTCTGTAACCATGCCCTTCACCTTCAAATAGTGGCAATACCCATTAAACTTTGTTGTTGATAGAATTCATTATGTCCTAGCCACCTAAGTGGAAGGAGCTTCTGAGGTTCTGAGCTGAGCCATCCGTCTCTTGCCTTAAGCGGGCTTTACACGCTACGACATCGCTCAAGTGATCTCGTTGGGGTCACGGAATTTGTGACGTACATACGGTCGCTTTAGCAATGCCGTTGCGTGTGACACCTATGAGCGATTTTGCATCGTCGCAAAAACGTGCAAAATCGCTCATCGGTGACATGGGGGTCCATTCTCAAATATCGTTACTGCAGCAATAATGAAGTTGTTCCTCGTTCCTGCGGCAGCACACATCGCTCCGTGTGACACCGCAGGAACGAGGAAGCTGTCCTTACCTGCCTCCCGGCCACAATGCGGAAGGAAGGAGGTGGGCGGGATGTTCATCCCGCTCATCTCTGCCCCTCCGCTTCTATTGGGCTGCTCTGACGCTGAACGAGCCGCCCCCTTAGAAAGGAGGCGGTTCGCCGGTCACAGCAGCGTCGCAGGGAAGGTAAGTAGTGTGACGGGTCCGGGCGATGTTGTGCGACACGGGAAGAGATTTGCCCGTGTCGCACAACCGATGGGGGTGGGTACGCATGCTGGCGATATCGGTACTGATATTGCAGTGTGTAAAGCGGCCTTTAGAGTCTGGCTGCAGCTATGAAGTTGGTGTTTGTATCCTTTTTCACCCTGGTTTTGTCTCCTTCCCTTCATGTCTTATTAGTGCAGCGATGGGACTAGTGTTCCTTGCCAGCCATCTCACTAGTGAGAGTGAGTTGTTATGGATGGTGTTCCTGTTGGTTTGGTTGTTGCTGGTTGTGAAGGGGTTACGATTCTTCCTGAGGATGTTTCTGGGCTCCCAGAGGTGGGCAGTGCTGGAAGTGAGTCAGGTTCCTTGCTTGTCACTGAGACAGGTGAGGGGCTTAGCTCTAATCCCAGTGGGCCAATCATGTCCAGCCCTTAGGGCGGCTTTGCACACTACGACATCGCAGGTGCGATGTCGGTGGGGTCAAATCGAAAGTGACGCACATCCGGCGTCACTTGCGATGTCGTAGTGTGTAAATCCTAGATGATACGATGAACAAGCGCAAAAGCGTCGTTATCGTATCATCGTTGCAGCCTCTGACATTTCCATAATGCCGGTGCAGCGACAGGTATGATGTTGTTCCTCGCTCCTGCGGCACCACACATCGCTGTGTATGAAGCCGCAGGAGCGAGGAACATCTCCTTACCTGCTGCCGGCCACAATGCGGAAGGAAGGAGGTGGGCGGGATGTTTACATCCTACTCATCTCCGCCCCTCCGCCGCTATTGGCCGCCTGCCGTGTGACGTCGCTATGACGCCGCACGACCCGCCCCCTTAGGAAGGAGGCGGGTCGCCGGCCAGAGCGACGGTCGCAGGGCAGGTGAGTGCATGTGAAGTTGGCGTAGCGATAATTTTCGCTTCGCCAGCTATCACACGATATCGTACCTGTGACGGGGGCGGGGACTATCGCGTGCGACATCGCAACATCGGCTTGCGATGTCGCAACGTGCAAAGCCCGCCTTAGTGTATAAGGGAAGAGATTCTGCCTCAAGCTGACGCCGGTGATATTGTTTCCTGTGTCAGTTTTGCTCCAGTGGACATGTCTTGAACACCAGGTCCTCCTGTCATGTCGGCCGTGTGCCTGTGACCTGCGGGACACTTCTCCAGTGTGCTCCAGATTGTTTTGTTCTCTTGGAGATCTCCAGTGCTGTCTACTGCAGTTGGTCTGCTTTTTTTGGATGCAATTTTTGTCTTTTTTTTAGTCATCCTGATCTCGCCTTTGAAGTCTGGGATAAGTACTTTGTCTTCTTTCCTGTGACTGGTTTTCATGCATTTTTCTCTTGTGTGCAATGTTTATTTTAATTCTGTTTCAATTCATTTTGAAATGCTATCGAAGCTGTTCATTCTCAGTGAAAAAATGCATAGTGTTTTTTTTCTCTCAGTCTGAACATTGTTCTGCGATTTTTCACTCAAATACAGGTTTATTTGTGACAACCTCTTTTGGATGCTAATCTTGTCTGGTGCTTTGCACAAGAGTTCCCTGATGTAGTGGGTGCAGGATCGTGTGGTCTTAATGGAATTTTCATCAGGAGTTGGTATATGTATATTAGGGTTTTGCTGGCTTCACCCAGTGATCTATCCTATCCTTTTGTGTCTTAGTTAGCAGGACCTCTCTTTGCTTAAGTCTGTTCCTAACCAACTGTGTATTGTTTACTTCTTACATCATCATACTTATATGTTGGGTGCTTTAACTATCCCTATGGAGTTTCTCTGAGGCAAGTTAAGATTCCTTTCTTCATCTTTGACGCTAGCTAGTTTCTTAGGCGGTGACGAGGTGTCTAGGTAGAGTAGACATGGTCCACTGCTACTTCTAGTTGTGAATATATAGTCAGGGGGTTGTAGCCTGTTTGTTTCCAACCACTCTTGTGCTCTATTTTTGGGGTTTACCAGGTTTTTTTCTCCTTGACTCTTGAGGTAGTAGTTCATAGTTCTTGGGTTGCCTCTATCCCAGGATAGGGAAGGAGTTTACCCTTGAATGGGATATTTACGGGAACGTCAGCAGTCTCCTAACCTTAACAGTGAGTACAGGGCTTTGCGAGAGCATTAGATATCCTAATGGGGTGAAACAACCAGTATAGGGCTGGCTAGGGAATGCAGGCTACAGCTGCAGGTGAGCACAGGAAATGTCCCATCTTCCCTCTCACTAGCGCCAAGACCCGCCCTTGTTAGTGTCCACGATTTTTCCCCTTTTGTAGTGCGCCAGACATCCGTAGGTCTGATTGCAACTGTCACACAGTGTAATCAGACATCTCCCACTCCAAACATAACAGAAAGTAACTGTAAAGTGTCAATAAAGTGTTTCAGTTGTCATCCTTCATAAAAGCAAGGAATTTGCCCCAGCAGAGAGAGAATATCATAGACACTTATTCCTGACTTTGAAAAGATTAACCGTTATAAAGTGTGTGGCCACACCAGAGAAAGTTTACATTTTGATTCCTGTGTGTACGCAAGAGTGTCACACCAGAGAAAGGTAGGATACAGATGCCTAAAAATAAGAGACTCTGACACTGTAACTAAAAAAGTAACCCACAAGAGATGGAGGTGCTGCTGAAGAGATTGCCATCAGAATTTAGAAAGTAACAGTGCAAGAGTCAGTAAAGTGTAGCAAGGGTCGGAAAAGTGTTGTCTACAGCTATTCAATTATGCTGTTGACTCAATAAAGTTGTTGAACTGGTATGTCTGTATACCTGAGTTATCTCCACCATCTCGGGAAAGACTATACCATCAGGGCAACTACATTTGTGATGATTAATACTTTTCAATTTTAATGTCATAGGTATTGGACGTAGGTTCAGAGATTTAAAATTATAGGTTGGACTTGATTGATCTGTCATTTTTCAACCTTAACAGCTGCAGTACATAATGGACAGATTTCATTTTTGCAGCAGGTCTGCTGAGGGTTACACTACTTTTTGCATAAGGCTTTAGTGATCTGTCATGGTGATGACTGCTTTAGTTCCAGATAAGTTAACAAATTCATCAACAATAAAAAATGACGCTTGAAAAACTTTATTTAAGGCTGCTAGTTAATTTTTTTTCAAAGCTTACCCCTCCTGTAATAAACATTTCACACAGGGTAACACTTTTGTGACATGATTGGAGTCAATTCTATGTACAGTTTATCTTCATAGAAAAATAAGTTATATCTTTTTCTTTAAACTAGTTATATTTTTCAGAACCATATTTTTTTTCTTTTTTTTTTCATTTTTTTTCTTTAAATAATTGGGCGAGAAAATGGCACTTTTGGATTTAAGCCCTCGTAGTTCTGGAAGGACAGCCAAAGCATGTGTGCTAAGTGCAATACTAGTCCAACCGTCACCGAAAGCGTTAAACCTGTTATGGTTGATGTGTGTTTTAGTAGAATCAGCTCTAAGTGTCATTCCCCAACAAGAAAAACACTATTGTAAATTTCTTTTTACTTTGCATGCAAAGCTATACTGTATGGCTTTATGATACACCTGCTTGAATTTATACACAACACAAATTCATCATTTTCAAGTGACAGCCGGGTGGTTCCTTGTTGAAGATCTTCGGTTTTCTTATTGTTCGTCCAGTAAATCCCTTAATTAAAAATACAGAAAAGTCATATATGTAAATTGTGTAAAATTCGGTAATATTCACCAATTTCCTAAATTTCCAAAATACCGTTTTTTCTGGATTGGATATGGCTTACCAGGGCGGCGGTGTGGAGTGGGATTACAGGAGATGCTTTCGGGGGTGTCGCAGCAGGCGCCACTGATCTGCAGGTGGGTGGGCTGCGATCGTGTCACAGGATGGGGTGTCTCAGCGGTGGGTGCATTGAGCTGACTGCCAGCTCTATTGAATTGCCAGCGGTTAACACTATGAACTTCAAGAAAATGGCCACAGAGTACTAGTTGCGCGGCCATTTTCTTGAAGTCCATCTCGTCAACTGCAGGCCATTCAATGGAGCCTGTAGTCAGCTCAATGCACCTGCAGCCAAGACACCCTGTCCTATGTCACCCCCACAGCCCACTCGCCCGCAGATCAATGGCACCCGCTGGGGCACCCCCAAACACGTCCTGTGACCCTGCCTTCTATGACCCCGTTCCACCACCGTCGCCCCGGTAAGCCATATCTGGGAGATTCAATGGCGCCTGCCGCTATACCCCCAAGCTTGCAGTCTTGCCAACCCTCCTGAGCCACAACACCCCCTCCTCTGAGTGCGCAACATCGCCTACCCTGCCTCCTGTGAACTTGCTGAGCCGCTCCACCACCGTCGCTCCCCCTGGTGAGCATTAGGATTAAGTCACACTAGGAATATAAAACAGACCCTCATTTTAACATTGAAAATTATTTTTTCCTATTTTCCCTCTCTAAATTTGGGGTGCATCTTATAATCCAGTGCATCTTATAAAATGAAAAATACGGTGAATGCCCCATGTAGACATAATTAACACATACAGTTAGGGTTCACAGGACAGGATCTCATAGGGTGTTTCAACAATCCGGTGGCCACCTGCATCTGGCCATAAATTAGTTAGCCATGAAAAAAAAATGATGGATTGAACCCCCCAAAACAAATGTTGATCGTTCGCTGTATGCATCAAATCTCCATTCACGCTCATAGAGACATTCTTAGCTGGGAATCCCTTCCATGGTATCTATATGCCCAGAAAGAACATAGAGAATAATCCTTTAATTTATTTCAGTAATCTACATCTTTACAGAATAATCCCATGTTACCTTCCATTCAAGCAAAAAACTATGATCAGTCAGAAATTATAGATATGTGAGTACAATATAATCTCAGTGCTTCATTACTGATAGTAGGAAACACTTAATGACTTAATCTTAGAGGAGCGCCCTTAAAGCACAGCTCCAGAATTGTTTGGGTTTTTTTTTCAGTGTTGGCATGTTGATTTTAATCTAAGGCCCCTGCCCCAGTCTTAAGGCCCTGTCACACACAGAGATAAATCTTTAGCAGATCTGTGGTTGCAGTGAAATCATGGACATATTGTTCCATTTGTACACAGCCACAAACCTGGCACTGATTGTCCACAACTTCACTGCAACCACAGATCTACCACAGATCTACCACAGATCTACCACAGATCTACCACAGATCTACCACAGATCTACCACAGATCTACCACAGATCTACCACAGACCTACCACAGATCTACCACAGATCTACCACAGATTTATCTGTGTGTGTGACAGGGCCTTTATACTCACCCTCTGACATTTTCACCTTTTATCTGTGCCATTCCCATAGGTCTCAGGCAATTTGTGACCTGCCGGATCACTCCAGTGTGTCATGGAGAGCGCCAGAGATTATTCTTCAATACAAGTCTATAAGAGCCTCACTTTGGCTCTCATAGACTTGTATTGGGCACTTGTGCCAGTCAGAAGTTGCAGCCCCAAGATTGTGCCGTCAGACCGGAACAGTACCAAAAAAAGGTGAAAACACCGCAGGTTGAGTATATGATCTTGGGCAGGGACTTTAGATTAAAAGCACCACTCCAGTGGTAAAAAAAGAAAGTGCTGGAGAGGTGCTTTGATAGTAGACAAAAAAAGTTTGATAGAATTACAGGACATCACTGCATCATGGCGTGTCCTGCCTTCAATATTATATTACTGTGAATAGGTCCAAAATTCAAGACCGGTTGATTTATTAACACATATTTATAGCAGTTGGGAGATAAAGTTCTATAGGGGGCTTTACATGCTGCGATATCGCTAAGGAGATATCGTCGGGGTCACGGTGGTTGTGACGCACATCCGGCCTCATTAGCGAGATCGCAGCGTGTGACTCCTCTGAGCGATCGTAAACGATCGCAAAAAAGGGAAAAATCGGTGGTCATGGAGTGGTCGTGCTAAAACAAAATATCGTTTCTGCTCAGTAGCGATGTGGCTCGTCGCTTCTGCGACAGCACACATCGCTGTGTGTGACACCGCAGGAGCGACAACCATCACCTTACCTCCGTCCACCGGAAGGAAGAAGGTGGGCGGCATGTTCCGGTCGTTCATCTCCGCCCTTCCTTTTCTATTGGGTGGCGGTTCAGTGACGCTGCTGTGACGTCGCTGTGACACAAACGAACCGCCCCCTTAGAAAGGAGGCGGTTCGCCGGTCACAGCGACGTTGCAGAGCAGGTATGTGCGTGTGACACTGCCGTAGCGATAATGTTCGCTACGGCAGCGATCACCACATATCGGCCGTACAACGAGGGCGGGTGCTAACGCGCTCGACATCGCTAGCAATTGCTAGTGATGTCACAGTGTGTAAAGCCCGCTTATGAGTCAGAGCCCAAAATTCCATGGAAAGTCATAGAGGTAATTCAACAAATTCTTCAGTGGCAGACACAGACAGAAAAGGGGATCTGTACAAGAACAGTATATGGGCCCATCACAAGTTGTAAGTTATCACCTCTCCACAGGATAGGAATACTTTGCTAATCACTGGGGGTTGGACACTTGGCATCCCCAGTGATCCAAAGAACATTGTTCTGGATTTCGGTAACCAACCCTTTCATAAATGGAGCAGAGAGCCATATGGACAACCACCACTCCATTCATTGTCGATGGGATTGCCAGAGAAAGCCATCAGGATTTGACATTCTTCTTGATTCTTGCATTATTACAATCATATGATTCATAAGAACAGAGATTGTACAACACACTCCCTTGTTATTATGGTAATATTCTTGTTCTTTAAAGCTGACTTTGCACCGTGCTAGGTTTAAAGATCTTACAAGGAGCATTGAGCTTATCACTAAAGTGATTATTATAATACTACTAGGAATAATAGCTGAATAGTCTATATCTACAAGCTGTAGCAAAAAGTATGAAGTGGTAGAGCTGTTGGGGAGTGCAAAGGCCCAACCGCAACAAAGTACTAGTGGTTAAGAAGGTTCAAAGGCCACTTTACCACATAACAAGGCACCAGTTCTATACACAGTACCGGTAGAGAACATTCTGTGTAACTAGATGCCATTTCCATATAATCCATTCATGTTTCTCTTGTTAAAAATGAAAAATTGCATATTTTTATTTGGAGATTGAGGTAAGTAAAAGTAGCCACCAAGCAGCCAAGTTATCTTGAGACAGTCCAATTTAACGTGTCCTTAAAGGTTGGGCACTGGTAGGTAAATCAGGAATGATATGTGAAAAGAAAGGGGTGTTTGAAAATAAGTCATGAATATTTGATCTGCACCCATCCTCCCGCTCCTATCATGAGAATGGGGGTGCCCTTACTTCAGTACTACATATCAAGGTGGTCAGAGGGGCAGAAAATCAAGACCAAAAAGACAGGTGGCCACACATGTTTTTGTCTTTTTCCAGTGTATTGGAGAGATGTGGGTGCCACACCATAGCTGATTTTTTTATTTTTTGTTCCTCTGGAGTGGATCACTGTGCTCCAAAATTGATTTATATAGCAAAACTATTTGGAGGACCCCACCCACCAATTTGCACAAGTCTACTTAAGTGGTTTCATTAGTTGCTTCTCATATCCAAATATCACACCATTGGTGACAGTAGCATAGAAGAGAGCAACATTCTTGGTTTTCGTCAGGCCAAGAAGAGTCATTCAACAGACAGAAGACACTGTATATAAGGATACACACACTGTCTGGGATGTTAATCCCCAGAAAAAGTCTCTTTGATGAGTGCATTCCCAAAAAGCAACATATGTAGCGTGGAGGAGAGAAATTGGTCCTGGTATTGTATGCTCTAGTGCAGTGTTCCACAACTCCAGTCCTCAAGAGCCACCAACAGTGCATGTTTTCAAGAGATCCTTAGCATTGCACAGGTGATAATTTAATTACCTGCACAGGGGATGATTCCAACACCTCAATGCTATGGAAATCCTGAAAAAATTCACTGTTGGTGACTATCGAAGACTGGACTTGGGAAACACTACCATAGTAGAAAACCCTTGGACGTCCTGTGTTATCTGGCAAGAGAGGTGGTGTGGCACCTCCAGGGCCACGTTCTCTTTTCTGCCGGCTTGAAAATCAGCAGAACAATAGATAGCGCTATATATATATATATATATATATATATATATATATATATATATATATATATATATCTAGATGGATTACCTTTCTTTAACTGGGGTGTTGATGATCCAATCCAAAAATTCTTGGGCAGCCTTAATATCGAGGGCTTTGTTGAAATCGCTGGTAAAACTGCCATCAGCGTGTCTTCTGTCCATGTCATCTGCATCAGAAACCTCTGCGAAACTTAAAAGAGGAATAAACATGTCAAAAATATGCTTTTCAAAGGCAGTTACAAGCCAAATGGCCAAATACCGTGAAACATAAATCATTCTTAGAATTTAAAAAAGTAACTGAATTAAAATACAAGTTTCTTAGCTGTAAATACGTAAATGTGTAGAGTGCGCTGGAACTTAAGATTTATTCTTTAATTTTTTTGCGGTGTTTATTACTATATTTTCAAGATTTATTTTTTAGATTCTGTTTTCAACATAGCTATTGGAAGTGACTATTCAGTAGACTAGACTTTTACTATATCTATCAAATAAGTTACACTTGGCCTTGATATTTCGGGGTACGGTCTGCCAAAATTTGGATTTTTTAAAATTATGCTTTTATATGTTTTTCTTATTAGCAAAGATGAATTTGCAAAATAACATTAGTAAACTTATTGATATCCAAAATATTCTGCATTTAAGTTAAACAATAAAAAAATTCTTACTTTCTCTTTGGTCTTCCTTTAATTAACCAATCAACAAATTCTTTGGCTGCTTTTTCTTCCAAAAAGCTGGACATATCACTAGTGAATGTTCCCTCTGCGTGCCTTGAGAGTCTCCTAGACAATGAAAAAGGCCTTTTAGATTGGAAAATGATTGCAAAATTTAATTTTTTTTAATAGATATATAAAATACGTTGCGAAGAAGGTTTTTGGTCACTATTTTTTGTCTTAGGATAATAAAAACCCTAAAACACAATTTCAACAGTCATAAAACTAAGAAGGTTTCTCCCTGCCAAAGTTTCCCGAATCTCCCATAAGTATATTAACTCTTAAAAAAGATATGTGTCTTTCCACACTCTGATTTGCAGAATTGGGAATGTTTCGAATTCATATTTAGAATTTGGAGTAAATGCTCTCAAAGTGAAGAATAAACTAATGTCATAACAAAAGGAAACTTGTATTTTAGGATTCAGACGATATGAAAAGTGTAAAAAATAAATAAAAATAAAGACTGATGATATGATAAACTATTTATATGGGTTATTAGTGGTTGCCTGGTAGTGGAAATGGAAGCCAATATGGAAAATGGTATTGAACCCAATACTAATGAGTAATGGATGTAGAGAATTATTCTTACTGTTTCTTTGGTTTTCCTTTTATCAACCAATCAATGAATTCTTTGGCTGCTTTTTCTTCCAAAAATTGGGTAACGTCATTGGTATAGGATCCTTCTGCGTGCCTTTCATACTGGACGTTGCGTCTTGATAGTCCTCTACAAAAACAAGTTGACAAATTAAGGTTGTACCCATAACTAGAAATGGTGTGAATTGATTGACAAGGTCCTGTCTAGCGGCAACGTAAGTAATCTTTGGCCGTTAATCGGTAGACCTGTGAATTGCCTCCTACCCGTGGACATCTGAGGCTCTTTATTCAATTAGGTGGCCTAGCACAATGTCACATATGCATCATGCCACAAAACTGACCAGGCTAAGAAACCAAAGACTGGCTTGGATGCCATCAGTGAAGAGGTGGTTTGTAGGACTCCCATCCGGTGACCACAGATTACTAACGTGCAAATCGATTCTTATCATCTCTACCCATAACAAAAATGATTAACACATATAATATTGAGAGTTTTGTTCTAGATGGAGGGAATACATAGCCTCGATGCAGACCATATGACTTTTATGCGGTCCCTTGTGAGAGTGGGCCCAGACCAGTTTTACTGCATCTACCCAAGTCCAGTCCTTTCAGGTTTGTATAGATGTAGTATTATCAACCAGTATCGGAATGAAACCCTTCCAGTCTTTGGTGGGGGTCCCTTAACCCTTGATTTAGATCCTAAACCTGTTCAGATTTTTCTAACCTATTTAAAATGCAAACACAACTTTTTTGTCCGTTTTGAAAATATTGACTTGTGTCGGATCCGTTTTATTTAAAATGGGAGTCTGTGGAAAACGGATCCATTAACGGATTGCTGTTAGCCATTCGTTTTTCTTGCATTTGTAAAGAATCTGTTTTTTGCTTACTGGATCCATCTAAATGGAAGATAAATAGTGATCCATTAACGGATCAATTTTCCATAGACTCCAATGTTAAAAAACGGATCCTGCAAAAATCAATACTTTCAAAACAGACAAATAAGTTGTGTTTGCAGAACTTTTTTGTCAATGGGCTCATTCTAACGGATGATTACTGGACTCAGCGGTATTGGAAAAAAGCCCCTTCTAAACTTAGACAACTCCTTTATTAACATATATTATTTTGTGAGACAGTATTGGATATGGTTGATGTGGTAAACGCCACACAATACCTGTTCTGTTTATTGCTGTCAGGTATAATTAAAAAGAATGGTTATTACATTCTTCATCCTAAGTGAATTATGACAACTTTTATGAACTTTACACATCTCACAAATATTAACCACCTTCTTAACCAGTCATATGAGACGGTAATTGCACTGATTAAGGATTTACTTGTAGTAATAACTGAGCAAGAATTTGGAATGTTCAAACGTGAAATATAGAATCTTGGCAGCACGGTGGTTCAGTGAATAGCATGGTGGCTCAGTGGTTAGCATGGTGGCTCAGTGGCTAGCATGATGGCTCTGTGGTTAGCACAATGACTCAGGGGTTAGCACAGTGGCTCAGTGGTTAGCATGGTGGCTCAGTGGTTAGCATGGTGGCTCAGTGGTTAGCACAGTATCTTCATGATTAGTACTGTGGCATAGTGGTTAGCAGGTTGGTTCAGTGATTAGCACAATGGCTCAGTGTTTAACACTGTGGCTCAAAGGTTAGCATGATGGCTCAGTGGTTAGCATGGTAGCTCAGTGGCTAGTACTGTGGCTAAGTGGTTAGCAAGGTGGCTCAGTGGTTAGCACAGTGTCTTAGTGTTTAGCACTGTGGCTCAGTGGTTAACCTGGTGGCTCAGTGGTCAGCACTGCTGTCTTGCAGCCGTGCGGTCCAGGGTTCAATTCTACCAAGGATAACATCTGCAAGTAGTTTGTATGCTCTATCCATGTTTGCGTGGGTTTCCTCCAAGTTCTCCGATTTCCTCCCACACTCTCAAGACACACTGATAGGGAATTTATCTTGCGAGCCCCAATGGTCAAGTCCATGTTTTAATGTGCTTCACCTGTACTTGCATCAAAAACCACAATAAATTTAATATTAATATATATATATATATATATATATACATATAATGTCATAGGCACAATTTCTAGCTTAGGGTGTACTTACGTATGATACAATGCACTGTCAAATGTTCTAATTAGCTTCTTCTGAGGCCAAAAGAGCAGTGTATGGATAAAAGTTCATCACTGAGACTTGGAGACCACCTAAATCGTCAAGATTACCATTTCATAGGATCCAATAGATCAAATGCTGGCAGAACCCATTGAAAAACTCACCATTCCATCTCCAGTGTAATATCACATTGGACACACACCACAAAAAAAATCAAACAAGGAGACACAAGTGGGATTTCTGGACATTGATGGTGAGGTTGAGTGGACAAACAGGACTGACGTAGAGTGGTCAAAACAAACAAAGTTCACTCAAGGGTACGGACTTAGAGGGACCTGTACTTGGATTATCTGAAACAAAAGGTACACTCTGTTGTCTCTAGATTTCTTACCCGCTTCTTTTTGAGTTCATTAACCACTGGACAAAGTCTTGAGCCCGCCTGGAGTCTAGGTACTTGCTGTAATCACTAGTAAATGTGCCTTGTGAGTGACGTTTAACTTCATTGTGGTGATCTGAATCATCTAGTGCTTCAGTCCTTGCGGCTTTGACTGATCTGCGTATACAATTTTTTAATTTGTGATATAGGTTGCTACGAAAAAAAGCCCTGAGGGGATATATAGCTCTGATTTTCTACACCTGTATGTAATATTAGACACCTAGGTGGGTTTTCATATACAAAGTCAAAAATATAGAGTGCCATTCCTTGACCGGGGTTCTCGATACATTTGTGGAACCAAGTGCTTGATCTCTCCTTTTAAAATCAAAAAGTTACTTGGAGCTGTTTTAGACACTGTTTTACCCATCAATTAATTTTTTTTATGGTTGATTTCTTTTAATGGTCTAGTTCACATCCCAGTTCGCTTATAACTTTTTTTTTTACAAAAGTTGAAGGGAAAATGATGGCACAAGTGATCTCATTGGGATCAGTTGTGCCATATTTACCTAAAAATGAAAGTGCTTGTTTTTTTTAATTGTCTGAATAATATTGAATGCTTCGTTCATTTAGGTGGTACTGCGTGAACCCTACATATGGGTCTACTGTATATTTTTGGCTAGGATTTTTTCTTTACAAGTATATAAAAATTGAGAACTTTTTGATATATGTGAATTCATCCTAAAACTATTTTATAGGACAGAAAGAAAAACATCAAGTGATGTAAAGTTTTTGTATTGCTTTTTATTATTATTATTATTATTATTATTATTTATACTATTATTATTTCTTATGGAGCTATTATTATTATTATTATTTCTTATATTATTATTATTATTATTATTATTATTATTATTATTATTATTATTATTATTCATATTTCTTATAGTATTGTTATAATATTATTATTTCTTATATTATTGTTTTTATTTCTTATATTATTATTAATAATAATAATAATAATAATAATAATAATTGGATTATTTTTTATTATATTATTATTAATTTTATCATTTTAATATTTCAACATTATACTTTATAGACTTATATTATACAGATATAACTTTCCCAGTTATCCCTTATGTTCTGTAATGATTCCATCATCACAACGTACATCATAATTCTCAGAAATGCAAAGTCTTCAAGGGGTGAAGAACATGTGGTTTCTATGACTTGTTCTGTACAGAACATTCAATAGGACAGGCATACCACACATGTTTTTTCTATTTAACGGATTATCTGACCGGCAAGACTTTTTTTTTTCTTGACTAAGCCTTCGGTTATTTACTAAGATAAAACTAAAATTCCAGTTTACATCGCTTATATTGGGATAACTTTTACAAAATTACCTTCCATCTTATAATATCATGCCATAACATAATTATCATGGGGGGGTCTGATCTTTGGGATTTTCTACCTAAGGGTCCCTTCAGATGTTGACCGGACAACTGATTGATTGGGATCAGGTTTTGCCCTTTTCACCAAAAAATTGTTCATTAGAGGAGTATAATGTTATTATTAGGATACGTCAGAACATAATGAATGTCGGTCTGACTTCTAAGACTCCCGATAATCACAAAACTAAATTGACCAAAGTCTCTCCCGCTTGATTTATGCCAAATCGGAAGAAGCAATATTATTGTGGAGGATATCTTTGATAAAGTAGCAACAATCAATCATTCTGTTAATGGATGCATATCTCGTAGAGGTGGCTTTATTTTGTTTTATATCTAAGAAGGGCCTTTAATGTTATCAGTCCTGGTTTGATATTTCTTCAGGTGGGACTGGAAGGTCAATGACTGGCCAGTTGGGAAGCCATGGAGTATATATATCAAATAGATAAAAGATATAGAAAATAAACCAAATATTCTAAGATAAAGCTGAAAGGGGTTGTCTGGTGAAGGCAATTTATCTTGTATGTAGAGGGTGGTGTATAAATTATTGATTAGTGGTGGGGTCCATCCAGTGGGCCCTACATAGGCAGAACAAGAAATTTAGATCCCTGACGGGGCACTTTTATCTGTGTTAAATTGGAAAGGCAAGTAATTTGCCAAGCGCCGCTCTCTTCATTCCCTAAGGGGCTACCGGAAAAAGCTGAGTATAGAGGTCAACAGTCCTAAGGGGAATGAATGGGGAAGTGGCCAACTTGATGCTCCAACCGGGATAAAAGTGCCCCGTTCTGCTGATTGTTGCAAACCCCAACCGATTACATTGTGAATAAGTAATAACTTATTTTCCCCAGATAACCCCTTTAAGGAAAGTTAAGGCTTGTTAATAATTTTATCATCTAATGGAAAAATATTGTCTGCATTTCACACTTCATAAAGTAGTTCAGAAACAACAACAGGAAATTGTTGAAAACTATGAGCGACCCAGTTATGAATGTCTAAACTAAGATTTATTTCAACATTTGATTTCTTGGAAAATCATTTATCTGAAAAAATATAGAATATACGAAATAAAAAGGTTGATAGTCAGATAATATATATGCTATATACCTTCAAAGATTGGATATTTAGCAAATAACTAAGAGGATATTCTCTGGTAAACTCTAAGAACATACCTGGATTTGTCTTCTGTTTCCTGGGTTGGATTTTGGAAACTTCCTTGTAGTAGCATGCAAAGAAGCCCCAACATATAGAAAATGCTTTTCATGATTTTCTGGAAAAAATGTGAATTAAAATGTTATTTTTTTCAAATGTATCTTTTACTTGGGAAAATATTTCTTTCTTATATATTACTTTATTTGACATAACATTGTGATCGTGAAGAGGGGTATGAGTTCTAGGACTGTCCACGGCCCTCAGAGTCACACCAGTTTATAATGCAATAAGTGATTAATTGGGATTAGTAATGCCCCCGTTTTTTAGGATGTAGACTGAATGCAAAAATACAGTTTAGGTCTAAATTTACATATATATATATATATTTATTTATTTATATATATATACAGTATATATATATATATATATACACAGTTTATATATATATATAAATATTATATATATATATATATAAGTATATGTATATATAAATAAATATATATATATATATATATATATATATATATATATATATATATATATATTTATATATATATATGAATATATTACATATATTATGTGTATATTATGTATATATAGTTATATACACAGATATATCAGATATATTATGTACATTTATATAGCTATGTATATAGCTTTACATACATCTATATTATGAATATAAACAACATGAATATAAATAATATATATGTATGTACATAGCTATATATATACATATATATATATATATATATATATATATATGCATGTGTGTGTGTATAGTAAGTATATTTTACATACGTTACACACACACACACACACATATTTATATATATATGTATATATATATATATATTACACATATATGGTTATAGACACACATTACATAACTAATAACTATTATTTAATTAAAATAAATGATAAATGCATATATGTACATACATACATATTGACAAAATACAATACGTGTGTGTGTGTGTGTGTGTATATTGTAAATATATTTTATATACTTTACACACACACACAAACACATATACATATATATATATATATATATATATATATATATATATATATATATATATATTTATTTACACATATATAGTTATATACACATACATTACATAACTACTAATTATTATTTAATTAAAATAAATAATAAATGCATCTATGTACATACATACGGTACATACATACATATTGGCAAAATGCAATAAGCTTGAAAAATGAAAATATTTAACTTTACTATTTATGTTGCTCTTTTATTTTCCATGTTAACTTTATGTGAATCTGAATACACTGTCTAGTCTTCTTTGAAGTAAGAATATATTTTGTTTAATCAGGAGTAATAAAGAAAAAAATTCCCCAGATCCCCTAAAATGTATAAATATTGAAAATAATTAAATATAAAATAGGATTTTTATTTTCTATCTACAGTAATATGTTTTACAATCTTATTAATAGGGTAAAATGTTTAGGAAAAAAAATGTGACATGATCAAAATAAGACAAAAGTAATCTCATATATAATAAAATGAGTAAAATGAGTAAAATTAAAGAAAAATACAAGAAAAAAAATCTATAAACTAAAAAATAAAAGATGTATTGGTAATATTGTATTAATAATACAGACGCTATATTTTAACATGCGGTTTGTTTTAATCTGGTCCACGATATGGTGTAGTAACAGAGAGGACTTACCGTGAAGTGTACGTCTGAGGATGGACACAATGATGTTCTCACCAAAGCAACTTTCAGATCTTTTCTGCTGATGATTCCGACTGCTTATCCCACAAAGCGTTTTATACTCTTTTCAGCTTCATTGAACATTGTGAGGATGCATTATGTGCATTAATTCTGACACAGATGATCATGTGATTGCCGATGCTTTAAATGTTTCACATATGACTGACTGCTTTTTGTTTAATTTACACATTAGAGACGGCTGGCGGGTCATTGTGAAACAATTGCACACGTACAAGTGCTTCCTTTTCAGGTGTGCAAGTGCAGGTATAATGCAATGTCCGATGAGAGATTATGTGAACTCCTCTTGATTCAGCTATCTTGTGTGTGATATTGATCTTCGATACTGATGAAAATGCACTTAGGATGTAGTGAGGATTTAAGAGATCTCCGAGTAGATTTATTTTATTTTTTTAATGTATTATTTATTTATTTATAATTTATTATGGAATTTGGTTTCTTCAACCTTTATGCCTTCTTTAAACTCTAAGGTATTTTAGTTTATTATTTTTATAATTTATTAATTCTTATTCTTATTCTTATTCTTATTATTATTATTTTACCTTTATGCAGTGTTATGATTGCATCACTGGTGGACAATAACAGATAAATACCCTTTTTCAAGACCCTTTACAGTTCAATAGTTTTGCTATGACAGAATGTCACATGGAGTTTTGCTGAAAATTCACCGAGTGTCATGGCGGCATCAGGCGCTGTTCACATTTTAGATTCTGACACTTCACATTATGGTTTCTCACAGGCTCGGGCGTCGACCAGCTGTGTGCACATTAATGGTCAGGCTAGCAAGAGTTAATTTCTGCTAGCTTGCTGGTTACCTCTGGGATCACATGTTGTTGGAAACTTATTACAGTTACTCCTCGCCTGTTTTAAGATGGTGGAATCTGTCTTCCCATGCTGACTATAGTTTATCACTGTGTTGGTCTGTGTGCTGTCGTGTCCCAGTCCTGTATTGCATTGTGCTTGAAGTTGTTGTGGAATTCTCTCGTCGTCTTGTTGTTTCCTCCCAGCTCTTATTTCCTCCTTACCCCTCATTGTCTTATACCTTTGTGTGAGTGTACTGTGAGATAAAGTTTTGGCTTTCACTGTTTGTCTGTGTTTTTGTTATCACACACCTGTCTTGGCCCTCCTGTGGGGTAGAGAGAAGGGGGTATAAAATCAGAGTTATTCAGGAGCAGGGTCAGGGTGGCGACTCACGCATCCTCACCTTCAGAGGTAACTATGAGATAAGGGATAGCTAGAGTCCCCCTAGTCTGAGGGCCAGTCTAGGAGCCCTCAGACTAGGGCCACCAAAAATGTAATGCATTTTTTATGTATTTTTGGTGCGTTTTTCTTAATGAAGTCAATGGGTAGAAAAACTAAAAAACGCAGGCAAAAATGCACCAACGATTGACAGATTATTTTCTGCACCATATCTGCAAGGAAAAAATAAGCACTTCAAAATTCTCATTGACCTTGTTGGTATAAGGATAGGCATGCCACAATCTGCACCAAATCTGCATGAAAAAACACATCAAAAACGCACTATGCGTCCACAACCTTGTAATTCTTTTTTCTTCCAGCAGCATGGGATTATGATAGCCCTGCCATAACAATGGATAACGTCAGAGTATTGTACAATGTTAATCTGCACCCAAGCTCAATAAGCTAAATATACTCTGACGCTAAATAATTCAATATTTGTATCAATAAACGACTCCAAGAACATTGTGGCAATTACTGATATCTTTCTATGAGCTCCGAGCCGGGATCTTCAATTGTTTCACTTAATAACTCTAATTATATGATTTTGCATGAAATGATGAGGAGAAATGTTCACAGCTCCCCTGACCAGATTCATTTAGTTACAATGCTTTATTTGTAAATCGGCCAGAACAGTAACAGTTTTACTCAATGGCTCCTGTCGCTGCTACAGGCACAATATATACATATAGCAAGCCAAAATATATACAGTAGAGTTCAAAATTAGAGAATAACACACAATTTCCTAAATGTTGCGGCCATTGTGTTGTCCTATGTGATTATATCAGATTCATAACATTAGGAAACGGTATTTTAAGCTTATTTCATAAATGTAATTTATTCAAAAGCAGATAATAAAAATGTAAATGAGATAGATAAAAAAGAACAATGATTAAAATTAGAGAAAACTTTCAGATACCTGAAAGTTATTGGTGTAAGGGGTACTTCTCACATAGCGAGATCGCTGCTGAGTCACGGTTTTTGTGACGCAGCAGTGACCTCATTAGCGATCTCGCTGTGTGTGACACTGAGCAGCGATCTGGCCCCTGCTGTGAAATCGCTGCTCATTACACACAGTGCTGGTTCATTTTTTGGACGTTGCTCTCCCGCTGTGAAGCACACATCGCTGTGTTTGACAGCAAGAGAGCAGCGATCTGAATGTGCAGGGAGCAGGAGCCGGCATCTGGCAGTCTGCGGTAAGCTGTAACCAAGGTAAATATCGGGTAACCAAGCAAAGCCCTTTGCTTGGTTACCCGATATTTACCTTGGTTACTAGCGTACGCCGCTCTCAGGCTGCCAGTGCCGGCTCCCTGCACACGTAGCCAGAGTACACATCGGGTAAATAAGCAAAGCGGTTTGCTTATTAACCCGATGTGTACTCTGGCTAGGAGTGCAGGGAGCAGCGCTAAGTGGTGTGCGCTGTTAACCAAGGTAAATATCAGGTAACCAAGGGAAGTGCTTTGGTTGGTTACCCGATATTTACCTTAGTTACCAAGCGCAGCATCGCTTCCACGCGTCGTTGCTGTCTGGGGGCTGGTCACTGATAGCTGGTGAGATCTGCCTGATTGACAGCTCACCAGCGACCATGTAGCAACGCACCAGCGATCCTGACCAGGTCAGATCGTTGGTGGGATCGCTGGAGCGTCGCTAAAGTGTGACGGTACCCTAAATCTAGGTAAAATATATCTTTGTACCGTGTTAGCCAGTAGAGATATCAAAGCTGGGGACATCACAGCTCTGGACCAGACCCCAATCAGAGGACAATAAAACTTTCACACTGCTTATCAATGAACTGCTGCAATATTTATGGCCACAACAGTTTGTCCTCTTGCCATAGTGATAGTTTTGCTTCACAGGACTTGTTTTATTTACTGCTCCATTCTATGTCCTGTTGTGAATAAATATGTGACTTTTCAGATTTTGTGTTATTCTGAGTCTGTTGAAGAGACCTGAGCAGTCTGGAAAGCTTGCTATTATTACCATCTTTTCAGTTAGCCATTAAAAGGTATCAACCACTGAGGACTCTCAGTTCTTTTAAACAAACTTTTTTTTTTGTGTTAATCTGGCACTTAGTGCAGTGGGTTGTCCAGATGAAGGCCAAAGGGGTGACTCTATGAGCCATAGCAAGAGAAGTTGACTGTTGCAAGTCTGTTATTTCGAGAATATTGTATCTTTACAACATCACAAACTCTTTCAAGTTCACAAGAAGACTGGTCAACCTAGAAACATAAATACAAGAAAGGACAGGATGTTGCGGAGAATCTCCATGGGTAATCGTTTCACCACTGCACCAGGAATTCCTCGCTAGTTCAGCACGGAATAGGGTAAGGATCTGTCTCGTCATACAGTGTCACGATGTTTAAGAGCACTTGGACTGAAAACCCACTCTGCAGAGACCAAACCTTGAATTAGCAGAAAGAATCAAAAGGCTAGACTCACCTTTAGTGAGGAGCATGTTGTGTGGACAAAGAATAAGTGCTCCACAGTTCATTTTAGTGATGAAAGCAAGTTTAATTTATTTGGGTCTGATGGGAAACATTATGTTTGTCGCTAAACTGGGTAAAGACTGAACCCAAAGTGTGTTAAGAGGTCAATGAAAGGCGGTGGAGGACGTGTCATGGTTCGGGGAATGTTTTCTGCAGCAGGAGTTGGACCTCATACAGTTACAAGGCAGAGTGAACACAAGTGTGGATCAGAACCTTCTTCACAATATTTGGTTCCTTACTTGCGTTCATCACTCAATCAGCCAGCAATTTTCATGCAGGACAATGCACCCTGCCACACCGCAAAATGGGTAAAGCAGTTACTTGAAACAGAAACATTGAAACAATGAAAAAGCCACAGCCCAGAGTCCTGATCTCAACCCAATAGAAAACCCTTGGAAAATTCTTGGTGACAAAGTTATGGCCAAGAAACCCACAACAGTCAAAGAACTGTAAAAGAGACTGGAAGAGTGGACCAAAATCCCCCCAGAGCAGTGTGAGAGACTAGTGATGTCCTGTGGCTGCAGATGTGCTGATGTCATTCACAGCGATGGCCGGTGCACGTCCTACTGATTGGTGACTGTTGTTATCTGCAGAAAATTTAGTTATAATCTTTCTCTGTGCTACAGTCATTGCTGTTTTCTAATTATCATCATCACTTTTTGGGCAAAATAAAGGTTTAATGTTGATCAACTTTGGATCTTTTGTGAAACCCTGTTCTAGTGGCATGGTGCACCCCTTACAGAGAACCTTCAAATGGTGATCAATGTAGATTACATTATTTCTGAAAAAGTAAGTGATCAGATATTGTTCTCTTATTTTGATCTCCCGTGTACACTGGAGGCAGAAATGTAACCTGAACTTACTAGACCTCAATACAGAATCTACAAAAACTGCTCCTACCCAACATGTGTCAATTACATTCCTGACGTCTTCTCGTGTGGCAGAGAGGCCATTGGTACCTTGCAGACACCGGGGCCTGGTTGTGACTGAAATCTTCTCATTACCGGTAGCTCTGCATCATTTGCAGAAATCTGAGGCCAATAAGCATCAACTAAAAAGCAAAGGGTTCACACGTAGCTTTTTTGGTTTGTATTTTCTGCATATAAAATGCAGGTAATAGCTAAAAAAAAGTAGCATAAACTTACTCAAGTTTTTTATGTATTTTTGATACATTTTTAGGTGTATTTTTTAGTGCTAAGTCAATTTAATCTCAATAGGAAAAACTGCAAAAACCACTGTAAGGCTTTGTGCGCACTAGAAAGTGACTTTTTCTTAAGAAAAAGTCAGACCCTCTGAAAGAATCCCGCACCCGTGGCAAAAACCGCTTTAAAATCGCACCCGCTGTTTTTTTTACCGCGTTTTGCCGTGGTTTTGCCGCGGTTTGCTGAGGAATTAACGCAGATTTACCATGGATTTTCCGCAAGTTTGTTTCCGTGGATTTTTACCATTATCTATGGCAAAAACCGCAGGTACCTGCGGAAAAGAAGTGACATGCTCATTAATTCCGCAGCGGAAAATCCGCTGGTAAATCCACGGGTATAAAAAAATGCAGAGTGCGCACAGCATTTTTTAAAACCCATAATATTTGCTGGGGAATGACTGCAGTAATGTTAGACACATATTCTGCAGCAAATCCGCGGCAAATCTGTGGGTAAATCCATGGTAAATCTGCAGCGTGCGCACAGGGCCTAAGGCTGTGTGCACACATTGCGTATTTATAACGTTTTTGAGGCTTTTTTTAATGCAAGCAAATCCTGATGCCAGCAAACTTAATGAGAAACCTGAAGTGTTGTTCACATATTGAGTTTTTTTCCCTTGCAGATTTGGTGTGGAAAATAATCTGCATCATGTCAATTCATTCAGTGTTTTTGCAGCGTTTTTCACCATTGAAAGCAATGAAAATAACGCATATAAAAAAATCAGCAAAAATGTGGCAAAGAAGCTTGTTTTTATGCTACATTTTTCCTGCCAATAGATGCAGAAATGGTGCAAAAATTTCTGCTACCAAATACTCAACATGTGCACATAGCCTAAGGCGGGCTTTGCATGTTGCGACATCGCAGGCCGAAGCTGCGATGTCGCACGGGATAGTCCCCGCCCCTGTCGCAGGTACGATATCTTGTGATAGCTGGCGTAGCGAAAATTATCGCTACGCCAGCTTCACATGCACTCACCTGCCCTGCGACTGTCGCTTTGGCCGGCGACCTGCCTCCTTGTTAAGGGGGCGGGTCGTGCGGCGTCACTGCGACGTCACATGGCAGGCGGCCAATCAGAGCGGAGGGGCGGAGATGAGCAGGATGTAAACATCCCGCCCACCTCCTTCCTTCCGCATATCCTACGGAAGCCGCGGTGACACCGGTAGGAGATGTTCCTCACTCCTGCGACTTCACACACAGTGATGTGTGCTGCCGCAGGAGCGAGTAACAACATCGAACCGTCGCGTCAGCGTAATTATGGATTACGCCGACGCTGCACCAATGATACGATAACGACGCTTTTGCGCTCGTTAATCGTATCATCTAGGATTTTCACACTACGATGTCGCATGCGATGCCGGATGTGCGTCACTTTCAATTTGACCTCACCGACATCGCACCTGCGATGTCGTAGTGTGCAAAGCCCACCTAAGAATTGACATGCTGCATCAGGCTTAGTTGAGCTGTGACAGCTAGACCTAGGGGCATAGACACGGACACTCACTGATATTGTAGGTGTAACCAGGACAGCTAATGTGGCAGGCCGCCAATATTGAATGATGCAGCAATGTCCAGTACAGCAGGTTTGACCGATACAATGCATCAGCGGCTTGTATCGCAGACTTGTCTGACAGGGTGTGATGCAGCAGAAGCGAATATGTCGGCTACTGGAACACAGCACTAAGCAGGAGCAGCACTTAGAGACCTGAGAATTAGCAATATATTGACTATGCTGCTCAGGCAGTTCCCGTAAGAGGAGGGTGCCTTAAGTACTTGATGATTCTCAGCCTATGGCTGAGAGGCACTTCCGGGTTAGGGTGTAAAGGCAATTTAAGACAAGGTTTGCACACGTGCACCCTAAAAGCACTCCCAGGAGGTCTGTGCGGTCTGCACAGGCCCTGGGACGAAGCAGCAGGAACCAAAATCAAGGCAACCACCACTGAGCGGCCAAGAAGGTGAGTGTGCCGGCATCCCTACTGGAGCACTGGAGCAAGACTGTGTGGGGACACCGGTAAGGGCTTTACAATATGCATGCTTAAATTCCGTTCCTAACCAGCCCTGTATAATTTTATTCTCTTAAGTCAATGTTTAAAAAAAATATTTATAACCTCTACTTTTCCTATGCTAATTAGGGCTTTGACTAGTCGATGGGGAGTTAGTTTCCTCAGACTAGTCGGCTCTCTTTGCATGTTATCAAGTCCCTGTGGGAACATGATTTGCATGAGCCTATGTCATCGCAAGCTCCTGCACATCTTGCGCATGTGCACGGCTCATTTCGGTAGCATGACTATGCCTCTGTAGCCGGTAGTGATGGGTGACCCGGACTGTAAAAGTCAGGATTGGCGATGAGTGCCTATATTCGTGCACTGATCCAGGGCCCAGAATTCTCAGGGAACTCAGAGTAACTATATGGATGCGGCCATCCGGATAATTTAAAAAAAAAAAGGAAGAAGAAAGAAAATAGGGATAAGCAGAATCATTATACTTACTGAGTCTCTTACCATTGTTGTAACACTACTTCCGGGGCCGCTCATTATCCCTCATACATATGCACTGCTTCTCCCACCCACCGGCAGTCCTGGCGTCTGTGATTGGTTACAGTCACACTGTGGCCCCACCCTATGTAACAGCATGTCTGACAGCTTGGAATCGCACATGCTGTCTGCATATCTATAGCGATGCAAAAAAAAATAATAAATAAATAAAAAGGATACCCCGAACAGATAAAGCATACGGCTACAGGTTGCAGCCACCAGCTGTGTAATTATCTTAGCTGTGTATGAAAATTAGAGCAACCCATTGGGCTGTTTTTTTTAAATTATTTAAATAAATAAATGATGAACAAAAGGATTGAGGTCTTCCCCCAAATTTTGATACCCAGCCATGATAAAGCCGACAGCTGAGGACTGGTATTCTCAGGCTGGGGTGGTATTATGATATTGGGCCCCCCAGCCTAAAAATAGCAGCCTGCAGCCACCCAGAATTGTCACATCCATTAGATGATCAACGACGATACCGGCTTTGTTACATACATATTGAAATTACAGCGTGCGGGCACAGAACATGCGGGCTTAAGGCAGAGACTGACTTAGCTGGAGCTGTGAGCAGTGATGTCACTCAGTTTATCTGCAGTCATAGTTGGAGGTTCCCATGGTACCCTACCTGTGACCGCAGGTAAACTGACCTCAGGTAACCTCTTTAAACTCAGTGACCTCACATCAGGTGAGATCACTGAGTTCACAGACCTGCAACTCCTGTCAGAAAACTGCATTATTTTTGCCAGGAGATGAAGATTTGGTGCTGAAATTTACACACATATTCCTGCACCCAATCTGCATCTTCAGGCAAAAAAATGCATCAAAACACAATGCAGTTTTGATACGGTAGTGATGCAATTTTTTGCCAGTAGAAGCAGATTTGGTGCAGGAATAAATTTCTGCACCAAATCTGCATCACTTGACAAAAAAAAATACACAAAATTGGTTATGATGTCATTTCGGTGCAGTTTTCTGCCAGGAGATGTAAATTTGGTGTTGAAATGTCTGCACCAGATTTTTGCAGACAGCAAGGATTTTTGGGCACTTGTCCATACAAATCTTCAGATCTTTCAGGTTTCGGGATTGTCTCTGGACAGCATTGAATGTCAGGTCCCTCCAAAAAGTTTCTATTGGGTTCAGGTATGAAGACTGGCTAGGCCACTTCAGGACCTAGAAATACTTTAATGGATCCACTCCTTAGTTGCCTTGACTGTGTTTTGGGTCATTGTCATGCTGAAAGACCCAGCCATGACCCATCTTCAATACTCTTACTGAGGGAAGTAGGTTGTTGGCCAAAATCTTCCAATAAATGACTCCGTACATCGGTGCAGTTGTCCTGTGCCATTTGCAGAAAAGTACCCCCAAAAGTATGATGTTTCCACAGAATGGTTCATGGTTGGAATGGTGTTCTTGAGATTCTACTCATCATTCTTCCTCGAAACACGGCGAGTGGAGTTGACACTAAAAAGTTCTATTTTGGTTTCATCTGACCACATGCCTCCTTTCAATCATCCAGACGGTCATTGGCGAAATTCAAACAGGCCTGGATATGTGGTGGTGTGAGCAGGGAGACCTTGCGTGCCTTGCCGAATTTTAATCTATGACTGCGTAGTGTGTAACTAACTGTAATCTTTGAGAGTGTGGTCCCAGCTTTATTCAGGTCATCCTGTGTAGTTCTGGGCTGATTCTGACCTTTCTCAGAATTATCGTTGCTCCACGAAGCGAAATTTTGCATGGAACCCCAGACCAAGTAAGATTGACTGTCATCTTGTGTTTCTTACATTTACTAACAATTGCTCCAACATTTGTTGCCTTCTCACCAAGCTGCTTGCCTAATGTCCTGTAGCTCATCCCAGCTTGTGCAGGTCTACAATTTTGTCTCTGGTGTCCTTAGACAGCTCTTTGGTCTCGGCCATGGTGGAGAGGTTGGAGTGCGATTGAGTGTGTGGACAGGTGTCTTTTGTACAGGTAACAGGTTCACACGGGTGCAATTAATACAGATAATGAGTGCAGAGCAAGTGGGCTTCTTAAAGAAAAAATAAGAGAGAGAGCCTGAATTCTTGCAGTTTTTTTAGGTAATCAAATACTTATTTTATGAAATAAAATGCAAATTAATTATTTAAAAATTATACAATGTGATTTTCTGTTTTTATTTTGTTCTGTCTGACACTGTTGAAGTGTACCTACGCTAAAAATTACAAACCTCCATTCTTTGTAGGTGGGAAAACTTGCAAAATCGGCAGTATATTAAATAGTTATTTTCCTCACTGTATATATGTATATCTGTTACATGAATGCATAAATAGATGCCAAAAGTTCAAAATGTTTTAAGATCTTTATTTGCAACATATAATTGTGATCATTGGTGCAGTGTGGTAATCGGTGGTGGGAGAGTGCTGCTGTAAAAACAGCTGCACTGACAGATGGGTGCTTCACCTGCTTGATTCTGGCTGTTCTTTGGCACCTCAGTGTACTTGAGCCATCTTCTGGACTTCTGATCATGCGCAGTGCGCCCCTGAAGCCTGGAGCTGTACACCCGGCTAAAGAAGCGCAGTCACGCTGCCGAAATGAGCCACGCACATGCGCAAGATTTGCAGGGGTTGACAATGATGCTGGCTCTTGCAAATCATGTTTTTACGTCCACAAGGTCGTGAGCAAATGGATAGAGGGCTGACTAGTCTGGGGAAACTAATGCCCTAATTAGTATGGGAAAAGTGGAGGTTATAAATATATATTTTAATATTTTTTTTTAAAAAAAAACATTGATTAAAGTAAATAACATTATACAGGGCTGGTTATACTGGGACTTTAGTCATACACATGTGAATCCTGCTGGGTTGGAGGACGTAGGACACCTGACAAGTTCCCTTTAAGAAGGGCCTACAGGTTCTCAATAGGGTTTAGATCCAGTGAGAAGGAGCTGGGTCATTATTCTTTCATCTTTAAGGCCTTTACTGCCAGATGAGAAGTTGAGACCTCGATGCGGCAATGGAGAATTGTCCTGCATAAAAAACATGGTTTTCTTGGAACATGCAGACTTTTTCTTCTAGCACTGCTTGAAGAAAGTGTCTTCTAATTACTAGCAGTAGATTTTGAATCCATCTTCAACTGATAAAGGTCCAACTAACAAATCTTTAATAATACCAGCCCATAGCAGTACCCCACCTCCACCTTTTTGGCGTCTGGCTCGAAGTGGAGATCTGTGCTTGATCCTGATCCATCCAAGGGTCCATCCATCTGGTCCATCAAGAGTCACTTTCATATCATTAGTCCATAAAACCTTTGAAAAACCTGTCTTCAGATATTCTTGGCCTAGTCTTTGCAATTCCACCTCTGTGTCCTGTTCAGTGGTGGTAGGGTTCTGCCTCCTCACCTTGGTTGTGGCTCTGAACATTTAACCCTCAACTGCACTTACCTGCCCTGCGACGTCGCTCTGGCCGGCGACCCGCCTCCTTATTAAGGGGGCGGGTCGTGTGGCAACATAGCGACGTCACAGGGCAGGCGGCTAATAGAAGCGGAGGGGCGGAGATGAGCGGGACGTAAACATCCCGCCCACCGCCTTCCTTCCGCAGAGCTGGCGTTAGACGCGGTGACGCAGGTAAGGAGATGTTCCTCGCTCCTGCGGCTTCATACACAGCGATGTGTGCTGCCGCAGGAACGAGGAACAACATCGTACCTGTCACTGCTGCCAAATTATGGAAATGTCGGACCCTACACCGATGATACGATACCGACGCTTTTGCGCTCGTTAATCGTATCAAAAAGGATTTACACACTCCGATATCGCCTGCGATGCCGGATGTGCGTCACTTTCGATTTGACCCCCACCGACATCGCACCTGTGATGTCGTAGTGTGCAAAGCCCGCCTAAGACAGGTTTTAACTAGAACAAAATATAGTTGAAAGCTATTCGAGGCCATAGTGTTTACAATGGGGTCTAGAGGCCTAGATTAGTTATGATGCATATGTATAAAGTTGAAAATTGCTTTTGTTGCATAGTGATTCATTATTAGTTTGCATTGCATTTCCATAGTTTACATAGGATCTAGCACATAGAGCTGCTTCATCTGTTTTGCAAGGACAAATTACACACTTGTCGCTGGGTCATATTGGTGTCTCCAGCACATTACCTGAGGAATTGTTAGTTTGATTAATATGAGCATTGACAGGACTCAAGGTGTATGTTGTGATCTTGTCTCAAATGAACTGAAATGAGATGCATCTGATGACGCACAGCAATACGGGTACAGTACATCTAAGCAGCACAGGAGTGTTATATGCCATTATTCCTGCCATCGGCACTATGAGTAATCGATGATACAAGTAAATAAAATGAGATGTATTCTTCATCACAATACACAGCGTAATAAGAACTTGATAATAAAGGTACAATTAATCCCATATCAATATTATATATTCGCAATGTTCAAACCAGCTCAAACATTTCTTCCATCAGTCACATTAATTATTAGTTTTATAGAAATGTCTGGTTATAACAATACAACTTCCAATGTTTGCATTGATAAACTAGTACATGCTCCTATGGTTTAAGCCATTATGTTTGTTATATAGGTTTCCTCCTATACATCACAGTTTCCCAATGAGCAGGCTCTTGATGACAACTTCATCATGTGTGGGTCCTTCTATCAGGACAATTCTGCAATAAACTCCTATCACCATTAGAACTGAACGGTAAATGATCAGTTATTTTATAGAAGCAAGACCAATAAGAATGAAGGACTCGTAACTAGTGATGAGTGGGCACTACCATGCTCGGGTGCTCAGTACTCGTAACTAGTGATGAGCGGGCACTACCATGCTCGGGTACTCAGTACTGGTAACTAGGGATGAGTGAGCACTTCCATGCTTGGGTGCTTGGTACTCGTAACTAGTGATGAGTGAGTGTGACGCCCTGGACTAGTCAGGTCATCCCAGGTAGTCACACACACATCACCCCCTCCCCGAGTAGGTGACAGCAGCCAACCAAGAAACCCTTGTCACCACCCTCCAGGTTTGATGTCCACACCAGGGGGGGCAGAGCCAGGTGGTTGGCTCTGCCCACCGAGTAGTTCACAGGCCTGGAGGCGGGAAAGACACAAGTTCAGACAGAAGTTCTAGAGCAGTGTGAGGAGTAGCCTTGACAGTGAAGGAGGGAGGACGAGTTCAAGGGCAGACCTGTAATCAGGCCTGCCAAGAGTCTACTCAGGTGGCTGGGTCGGAGCCCAGTCACCTTTGGCAAGGAGGCAGACAGTGGTGGCCGCCTGCAGGAGCTGGGATTACAGCCGGTGGAACCGTAGGGACCGGGGTCGGGCGGTGGCCTGCCGGTACCGAACCGGGGAGCCGATTGGAAACCGGAGCACCAGGAGGGGTACTCAGACCCAGTACAAAGCCCCGAACCGACAGGGCCGAGTCAAATCAACTGATTGAGGACTGGACTTTAGGACTTATCCCACACAAGACCCGTTAGAAGACAACAGCCCAACCATACAGGGTAAAGCCACCGCCAAGGCATAGAGACCCAAAGGGCCAGCGTCTGCGGGCAAACAGGGCTCTCCTGACAGCCAGCAAGCCGGGGAGTGGACTACCGTTGCTTAGGCATAGGAGTTAAATGTTCATATAAAAGGTGCAGGAGAAAGGCGGAAACCACCAACCCGTTCAGGGAGAAGCTGCAGCCGGCTGCGGGCCCCGTTCATCATCCCGTTTGGTTTACCAGAGACTCCAGTGTATTGTGTCATAGTGAGTATACCAGTGCCTTCGGGCCGTGCACCGCGCCGCACCGCTTCAGCATACGCCCGCACCCGCTCCCACGCCTCCGCACCTCCCTCGGGCCCCCGGGACCATCACTCCCCTACCCACGGATGGGTCAACACCAAGCTGCACAACACCGTCCCCGGGGAGCCTAGTTAACCGCAGCGGTGGTGCCCATCTATTCACCACAACCCGTGTGTGGCGTCACGAACTTACACCCCAAACCAAACCACCACGGCCACGGCCGTGGAACTCCCCGTCAAGTCCCTGCGTGTAGCGCCAACCCCCTTGCAGAGCGACGTGACCCCCGAGTCAGTGAGAGGCTCGAGCCACCACCCATCACACGAGCACGGATCCGAGCGGCTCGGCGGTCGCAGCCGAGCCCGCGGGGCGGTACCTGAACACTACCATGCTCGGGTGCTCAGTACTCGTAACTAGTGATGAGTGAGCACTACCATGCTTGGGTGCTTGGTACTCGTAACTAGTACTTACAGCAAAGATAGGGTTGCAGTTGTACATCACCTAGGCCAAAAACTAGTACTCTAGCAGGATACAGCTAAGCCCCCACTAAGTGGAGACATCACAGGTGCAGGAGGAGCAAATCACACACACACTTCCAAGGAATGGAGGGGGTGATTGCTGGATGATAAAACTGCACACAAGTGGCTTGCATAGAGCACTGTTCACACATGCAGATGCACAACTAAAACCTCATATTTTTTGGTACAGGATGCAGCCAGGCCCCTTTCTATTAGTTCTTACATATTAGAGTTCCTGTCCCTGTATGGTGCACAGATGGAGAACGGCTTGGCAGCCCACCTGATCTAATAGTATGGGTGTCACCTATGATGCCTCCTTTTAGTGGGGGTTTAGCTGTATCCTGCTAGAGTACTAGTTTTTTCCTGGGCGATGTACGACTGCAGCCCTATCCCTTTTTTTTTTTAATCCTCAATTTTTGTAGGATATTTATTTCTCTTATTGTTGCTATTTTTATATTGTACTCGTACCCAGGGGCGTAACGACCGCGGTCGCAGAGGTTACCACTGCGACCTGGCCCGCAGGGTTATAGGGGCCCGGCAGCCGCTCTGCAGAGCCGGCTGCCGGGCCCCTACTTGTAGTGCCACTGTGTAGTGGCCGACAATGCGACCGTCAGGGGGCCGGCCTGTGAGTCAGGGGAGCCCAGTGTCAGTAGAGGGGCCCCTGACCTGGAGAGGCCCACCAGCCGTTTCTGAGCTGCAGCAGAGCAGGAGTGCTCCTGACCTGCACAGCAGACGGAATAATCCATCCTGCAGGACCTGCGATGATGTCACGCCCATGTGACTGTGTGGGAGGAGACACAGGATGCCGGGCAGAAAGCAGGAGATACTGAATCCTGAAGGAGATTTGGACACATGATGACTGGTAATAAGAAAAGAGGGGACATGAGGGGGACGGGCTGCAGGGTGAGTGGCATATGAGGGCTGCAGACTGACAGAAGGATGTGAAGGGGTGCAGAGTGTTTGAGAGGGGTAAGTTGGGGTACAGGCAGGGTGAGATATGTGGGCAGGGTGTGTGACATATGGGGGTGTAGTGTGTGTGATATGGAGGTGCAGGCTGTATGGGAAGCAGGGTATGTGACATATGGGGGTGTAGTGTGTGTGATCTGGGGTGTGCAGGCTGTATGGGGAGCAGGGTGTGTGAGATATGGGGGTATAGTGTGTGTGATCTGGGGGGGTGCAGGCTGTATGGGGAGCAGGGTGTGTGAGATATGGGGGTGCAGGTTGTATGGGGAGCAGGGTGTGCGACATATGGGGGTGTAGTGTGTGTGATATGGGGGTGCAGGCTGTATGGGGAGCAGGGTGTGTGACATATGGGGGTGTAGTGTGTGTGATATGGGGATGCAGGCTGTATGGGTAGCAGGGTGTGGGACATATGGGGGTGTAGTGTGTGTGATATGGGGGGTGCAGGCTGTATGGAGAGCAGGGTGTGTGAGATATGGGGGTATAGTGTGTGTGATCTGGGGGGTGCAGGCTATATGGGTAGCAGGGTGTGTGAGATATGGGGGTGCAGGTTGTATGGGGAGCAGGGTATGTGAGATATGGGGGTATAGTGTGTGTGATCTGGGGGGTGCAGGCTGTATGGGGAACAGGGCGTGTGAGATATGGGGGTGCAGGCTGTAAGGGGAGCAGGGTGTGTGAGATATGGGGGTGCAGGTTGTATGGGGAGCAGGGTGTGTGAGATATGGGGGTGCAGGTTGTATGGGGAGCAGGGTGTGTGACATATGGAGGTGTAGTGTGTGTGATATGGGGGTGCAGGTTGTATGGGGAGCAGGGTGTGTGAGATATGGGGGTGTAGTGTGTGTGATATGGGGGTGCAGGCTGTATGGGGAGCAGGGTGTGTGACATATGGGGGTGTAGTGTGTGTGATATGGGGAGTGCAGGCTGTATGGGGAGCAGGGTGTGTGACATGTGGGGGTGTAGTGTGTGTGATATGGGGGGTGCAGGCTGTATGGGGAGCAGGGTGTGTGACATGTGGGGGTGTAGTGTGTGTGATATGGGGGGTGCAGGCTGTATGGGTAGCAGGGTGTGTGTGACATGGGGGTGTAGTGTGTGTGATATGGGGGTGCAGGCTGTATGGGGAGCAGGGTGTGTGACATATGGGGGCAGGGGCGTAACTACCGCGGTCGCAGGGGTCAGAAGGAGAAGAGAGGTACCGTACTTGTTTTTTTTTATTTTGCTGGCTGCATGACACATGGAGGCCTGGGGGGGGCCTGGCTGCATGATACATGGAGGTCTATGGGGCTGCATAATAAACATGAAGGACACCTTATACATGGACTAGGGGTGCATTATACATGGAGTAGTATGGGGCTGCATAATACAAAATGAAGGACACCTTATACATGGAATATAGGGGTGCATTATACATGGAGGAGTATGGGGCTGCATAATACAATATGATGATTTATGGCGCTGCATTATAATACATATAGGACAATGGGGGCTACTTTATAATATATGGAGGAATATGGAGGCTACCTTATACATGGACTATGGGTGTGCGTTATAAAACATGGAGGACTATGGGGTGCAGTATAATATATGGAGTACTGTGGGGTGAATTATAATATATGGAGAAATATAAGGTGAATTATAATACATGGAGAACTATGGGAGTGCATTATAATATATGACGGGTTATGTGGGACCCTTTGTACTATATGGAAGGCTATGTGGGGGCCATTATAGTATTTGGAGATCTATATACAAGGGGGGACAAAGATACAAGTATGGGATGGTAATGTTTTGTGCTGAGGGAAAAAGGCTCTTTCCCTCGGCACCCAGCTTTCCCATGCTCTGCTGTACATCTCTCAGCACCCAGCTTTCATGCTCTGATATGGGAAAGCTGGGTGCTGAGGGAAAGTTGTATAGCAGAGCATGGGAAAGCTGCGTGCCGAGGACAAGATGGATATCAGAACATGGGAAAGCTGGGTGCTGATAGAGGGATTTCAGATCATGGGAACCCTGGGTGCGGAGGGTAAAAGCCAAGTGTCAGCGTCATTATCCTGTACCCCGAGTGTCAGTGTCATTATTCCATACCCTAAGTGTCGGTGTATGTGGAGGGGGGCCCCGGTCCAAATTTTGCACCAGGGCCCATCAAACTCTAGTTACGACACTGCTCGTACCTAGTGATGAGCGAGCACTACCATGCTCAGGTGCTCTGTACTCATAACTAGTGATAAGCGGGCACTCCCATGTTCGGGTGCTCAGTACTCGTAATTAGTGATGAGCAGGCACTACCATGCTCGGGTGCTCGGTACTTATAACTAGTGGTGAGTGAGCACTACCATGGTCTGCTTCTCGGTTCTTATAATGAGTGGTGATGAGTGAGCACTACCATGCTGTACTTGTAACTAATGATGAGTGTAGCGCCCCTGAGGCCCTCAGGCTGCTACAAGGTTTTGCATCTCCACCAGGATGCAGGGCCTACCCCCTCAGGGACCCAGAACCCCAGTGCCGGTAACACCAAAAATCCAGGTAATCCCAGTTTTCACCAACAATCCCCCCATACAATGGTACTTAGCTAGGGTGGGACCAATGGATGGCCGCCTAGAAGTGGAGCCAATCCAGTCCACTAGTTGACCAGGTGGGAGGGGCAGACTGTGGAGAGTAGTCAGTAAGTGTCAGTCACGTAAGGAGTGAAGGTGGAAGCAAAGTGACGTCCTGACTCGAGTGGATGGTGACCTGGTACCCAGGAGAAGTGGTTGCCGGTGGAGTACGGTGGAGTACTCCAGGAATTACACACCGACGAGGTACAGGATACTAGGACAGGAAAGAGCTTCAAGCCGACCTGTTAACACATGCACAGCAAAGGGGACCATAAAGGACCTTGCTGACACTAAAGAATCCGAAAACTCAGAAGCAAAGGGAAAACCAGGGACAGGACGAGAGACTCCAACCCCACAGGGTTCACGCTACCATCAGGAGGACAGAAATGGACAAAGCATAGAACAGGGATCCCCAGTGTTCTATACCACGGGGACCCACTTACCAGAGACAGGTGCAGAGGAAGAAGGTACCAGAGAACCAGACTGGCACTGGGAGAAAGGGGACTTGGAGGCGAAACCAGCCGGCCTCGGGCAACCAATTAACATCCAAAGTGAGTAAACCAGTTGCACTGAATACCTGTCTGGACGCCTTCTTCCGACGCCCACCGCACCATATACCCACTGGGGCAATACTCTACTTGTGGAGGGACTACCATACTAGCTGCTAATACCATCAGCCCCAGTAGAGACATTCTGCAGCGGCGGCTCCCTACTTATAGCGTCACGAATAAACTTTATTCACCAATCCCCTGTAAATATCCCCATTACAAAAACGGCCCAGGGCACGGAACCGGGTAACGGCCACCATCATGACATTCCCAAGAGAGACACTGCCCGTAACCGAGTACCCCATATCTCTGGGTGCTACATGAGCGAGCACCACCATGCTCAGTACTTATAACTAGTGATGGGCAGGCACTACCATGCTCGGGTGCTCGGTACTCAGAACTAATGATAAGCAAGCACTACCATGCTCGGGTGCTTGGTACTCATAACTAGTGATGAGTGAACACTACCATGCTCGGGTACTTGGTACTCGTAACTAATGATGAGCGAGCACTACCATGCTCGGGTGCTCAGTACTAGTAACTGATGAGCGAGAACCACCATGCTCGGTACTTGGGTAACTAGTGATGAGCGAGCACTACCATGGTCTGCTGCTCGGTTCTCGTAATGAGTGGTGATGAGTGAGCCCTACCATGCTTGGGTGCTCGGTACTTGTATGAGCAGTTGGATGCTCCAATGAGCGCGACTTATTTACCGAGTATAATGGAAGTCAATGGGAAACTCAAGCATTTATCCAGGAATCTTCCAAAAATTGTTAAATTTTATAAAGACTGAAGTTAAAGGGCTATTCCCAAGAAAGTATGCTGTCCCCTATCCACAGAATAAAGAATAACTTACAAGAGAAGTGTATTGAGCTCACCTGGTCCAAGGAGTGCACGGATCTAAATCCAATCCAGCACATCCTTTGTAAAATAAAATCCATGCTTTATTATTTTTCAAAGGTAAAAACAGCCAAATAACCTCAGGTTATGAATAAGGGGTATACCCCTGTAATGTGTAAACCCTGAATCTGGGATATGTACTGTAGTTACTCAATGGATGGTTATGTCTTTAATCTCCTTTGGCTGTTTTTAGTACCTTTGAAGAATAATAAAGGATGGATTTTATTTTACATAAAGGATGTGCTGGATTTTCTTGGAGTGGACATTTGTGATAAGGAATAACTTACTAATCACTGGGGCTTGGGACATGGTGGAAAGCTTTGAGCTTCAAAAATAAAAAGTGTTTTAGGCCTCCGCCACACATCCGTGAAAACCACGTCCGTGTAAAACGGGCCGTTTTTCGGGTCCGTTTTCCGTTTTTTAGGTCCGTTTTTATGGTATGTGTGGCCTGCGTGTGTATCCCGTATGCTAGCCGTATGTGCGTGTGGAATGTCTGTGTGTGCGTGAGTGAAATAACTGACATGTGTGTGTGTTGTCCGTGTGAAATGTCCGTGTGTGATGCAAAATGTCGTTACTAGTACATGTCGGAAGACAGAGTAGCGGGATGAGAATGAACTCGGGTGAACTTCACCCGACTTCATTGTCATGCCGCGGCTCTGTCTTTGTGCCGTGTACTGATTAGCGGTCACCTGTGAAGGATTCACCGGTGACCGCTAATCCCCCGAGTGACTGAAGTGTCCCCCCCTCTCTCATACTCACCGATCCCCGATCACCGGCGCTGCACGGCGTTCACACTGCTCCGGCGGCTTTTTCTAATTTGAAAAAGCCGGCCGCTCATTAAACAATCTCGTATTCCCTGCTTTCCCCGCCCACCGGCGCCTGAGATTGGTTGCAGTGAGACACGCCCACCATGCTGAGTGACAGGTGTCTCACTGCACCCAATCACAGCAGCCGGTGGGCGTGTCTATACTGTGCAGTAAAATAAATAAATAAATAATTAAAAAAAACGGCGTGCGGTCCCCCCCCATTTTAATACCAGCCAGATAAAGCCATACGGCTGAAGGCTGGTATTCTCAGGATGGGGAGCTCGACGTTATGGGGAGCCCCCCACCCTAAAAATATCAGTCAGCAGCCGCCCAGAATTGCCGCATACATTATATGCGACAGTTCTGGGACTGTACCCGGCTCTTCCCGATTTGCCCTGGTGCGTTGGCAAATCGGGGTAAAAAGGAGTTATTGGCAGCCCATAGCTGCCAATAAGTCCTAGATTAATCATGTCAGGCGTCTCCCCGCGATACCTTCCATGATTAATCTGTAAGTGACAGTAAAAAAACACACACACACCTGAAAAAATCATTTATTAGAAATAAAAAACACAAACAAATTCCCTCATTACTAATTTATTAACCCCGACAAAGCCCTCCACGTCCGGCGTAATCCACGGACCTCCAGCGTCGCTTCCAGCTCTGCTGCATGGAGGTGACAGGAGCAGCAGAATACACCGCCGCTCCGGTCACCTCCACGCAGCTAATGAGATGAGTAGCGCGATCAGCTGCTGTCAGTCAGGTAACCCGCGGCCACCGCTGGATCCAGCGGTGGCCGCGGGTAACCTCAGTGACAGCAGCTGATCACGCTACTCATCTCATTAGCTGCGTGGAGGTGACCGGAGCGGCGGTGTATTCTGCTGCTCCTGTCACCTCCATGCAGCAGAGCTGGAAGCGACGCTGGAGGTCCGTGGATTACGCCGGACATGGAGGGCTTTGTCGGGGTTAATAAATTGGTAATGAGGGAATTTGTTTGTGTTTTTGATTTCTAATAAATGATTTTTTCAGGTGTGTGTGTGTTTTTTTACTGTCACTTACAGATTAATCATGGAAGGTATCTCGGGGAGACGCCTGACATGATTAATCTAGGATTTAGTGGCAGCTATGGGCTGCCAATAACTCCTTATTACCCCGATTTGCCAACGCACCAGGGTAAATCGGGAAGAGCCGGGTACAGTCCCAGAACTGTCGCATCTAATGTATGCGGCAATTCTGGGCGGCTGCTGACTGATATTGTTAGGCTGGGGGGCTCCCCATAACGTGGAGCTCCCCATCCTGAGAATACCAGCCTTCAGCCGTATGGCTTTATCTGGCTGGTATTAAAATGGGGGGGGACCGCACGCCGGTTTTTTTAATTATTTATTTATTTATTTCACTGCACAGTATAGACACGCCCACTGGCTGCTGTGATTGGGTGCAGTGAGACAGCTGTCACTCAGCGTGGTGGGCGTGTGTGACTGCAACCAATCACAGGCGCCGGTGGGCGGGTAAAGCAGGGAATACGTGATTGATTAATGGGCGGCCGGCTTTTTCAAAATAGTAAAAGCCGCCGGAGTTTTTATAACAGCCGTGCAGCGCCGCGCCGGAGATCGGGGAACGGTAAGTATGAGAGAGGGGGGGGGAACTGACCGACAGACAGCTAGAGGGACAGATAAGACAGAGAGACCGACCGACAGACATAGAGACCGACCGACGGACTGAGGGAGAGAACGAAACAGAAAAAGAAAAAAGACCGACATCACATGAAAAAAGCACAAAACGTACAGGGAGCAAACAGAGTTGCGTCCGTGTCACTCGGACGTGCGCACAGACCCATTGACTTTCATTGGGTCCGTGCTGCGTGTTGCGTGCAGAAAACGGACATGCTGGCGTGAGACACGGACCAAAAAACGCATCACGGAGACGGACTCACGGACATAACCAAAAACGCAATTGTAACCGCAGAGGTATAGTAACATTGGTGCACGTTTGGCCGTGTCTCCAGTATACACGGAAACGGACCAAACACGCACGTGTTTCACGGATGTGTGTTTCAGGCCTTAAGAAGTTCTTCCCAAAATCCAACAAAAGATAATGAGCAGGCGGCCATTTGACCAATCATCTATTCTAGGGGATCTTTTGTACATATAATCCTGCCCATAGTATGAAAGAAAACAACAGCCAATTAGGGAGCAAGTTAAAAAAGTAAAATCATCTACAAAGTGCCGAATTATCATCCAAATTGGTCTGAACATGACACACACAAGCTTGGCTGAAATTTTCGAACCTGGCAGATCGCAGGCTGCTACTGTCCATCATAAAAAAAATTTTTGCAAAAAATTTTCAACAATGGTTGGCCAAAATTATCTCTTTTGGGTGATATTTTTATGTATAAAAGCAATTTAAACACCATGTACACCTTTGCACATAATTTAGGAGGAAAGCACATGAGGAGGAAATAAGGAACTACGGTACATGAAATCAAGTCAGGTAAGCAGCACCCTGGATACACAAGACTTCACATCCAGCCTGTATTACTGGGAGAGATACTCCCACAAGAGAAAAATCTGAAAATTGAATCAGGCTGAAAACTGCAAAGTATGGGGGGCTGAAAATGAATGAAGGAATGAAGATTTCAGACTGAAATTTAGCAAAATGTTATTAACTAAAAATAAAAACACTAAAAGCAATTTGCCCGTGACCCGCCTCGTTTGTGTGTCACGGGCAAATTGCTGCCCATGGCGCACAATATCGTTAGGACGCGTCACACATACTTACCTTCCTAGCGAACAACCTCTTTTATAAGGGGGAGGTTCGTGCGCCATCACAGAGACGTCACACGGCAGGCGTCCAGTAGAAGCGGAGGGGCGGAGAGCAGCCGCATTAACGTCACACCGACCTCGTTGCCGGAGGACGCAGGAACGCTGTTGTTCGTCGTTCCCGGGGTGTCAGACGTAGCGATGTGTGCTGCCTCAGGAACGACGAACAACCTGCGTCCAGCAACAGCAACGATATTTGGGAAATGAACAACGTGTCAACGATCAACGATTTGGTGAGTATTTTTAATCGTTAGCGGTCGCTCGTAGGTGTCACACACAATGACGTCGCTAACGAGGCCGGATGTGCATCACAAATTCCGTGACCCCAACGATATCTCATTAGCGATGTTGTTGCGTGTAACGGGGCCTTTAGATATCTAACAAGATTGCAAAATTGTGATGGCTTCTCATTAATTAAAGAAATTAACTTTTATCCTGCATTAAAAACAACATCTCATATTAAGTATCTAATATTTATTTAGCAGAAATAGTACTTTTGACCATATAATTATTTTAATAACTGAATTTTATGGTGTAAGACAATGGGGAAAAGCACAACAAATTTGACATACGGGTGGCATCCTGCAGATCTGTCCATACAGTGAATTAATTTATCGATTTAGTGAACAACCAAAAAATATAATATATTGGGTGGAGGGAGAGTCAGTGACTATAACTCATGACATAGAAAAGCATTTCTTAAGAAAGTGCGTCATGTGATTGTATAGATGTTTTCTTCCGGATCCAGCGATTGAGTGATCCTTGTCTGTGTACCACTGGAGAAAAAAAGATAAGAAAAATATATGACATACATAAGAAGAGGCATAGAAGCTACCACAGTACATAAACCTATGCTTCTGGTCATAATGTGTAGTATATCTAGATCTGTGATAGATAAGAAGAAGCAAAACGACTTCCTACCGTGCAGAATTCCAGTACCGGAGGGGCTGACCATGTAAAATGCATACATATGTATAGTACCGATTGGATCGCATGGTTTGGGAACATCACGTAGGCTGAAGATCCCAATGTCACCACTATACAAAAAGTCTATCATATGACATAAATGTATGGAACTCATTTAGCAAGCATGCGGATTACTATTTAATAGAAAGAATATAATGTCACTTCCGTCTGCTTGGTATTGGGCATATGGTTTAGATTTGATTAAATGTTTTGTGGCTGCCTCACCATGTTTGATGGGCAAATGATTCCTTGGACCATTTAATCTATCATTTCCTATGTGTTGACAACAATGTAATGTATATGTCTGGTATGAATGGAAAAACTAAGGAGGATTTTTCCCTGTTAAAGGTACCAAAGGTGGAGGAAAAGCAACACATCTTGGCTAACTCGATTCTAAGGGGTACTTTGCACACTACGAAATAGCAGGCCAATGTTGCAATGCCGAGCCCGATAGTCCCCGCCCCCGTCGCAGCTGCGATATCATTGTGATAGCTGCCGTAGCGAATATTATCGCTACGGTGGCTTCACATGCACTCACCTGCCCTGCGACGTAGCTCTGACCGGCGAACCGCCTCCTTATTAAGGGGGCGGGGCGTGCAGCGTCACTGCGACGTCACACGGCAGGCGGCCAATAGGAGTGGAGGGGCGGAGATGAGCGGGACATAAACATCCTGCCCACCTCCTTCCTTCCACATAGCCGACGGTAGACGTGGTGACGCAGGTAGGAGACGTTCCTCGCTCCTGCGACTTCACACACAGCGATGTGTGCTGCCGCAGGAGCAAGGAACAACATCGGACCGTCGTGTCTGCGTAATTATGGAATTCGCCGACGCTACACCGTTGATTCGATTACGACGATTTTGCGCTCGTTAAACGTAGCATCTAGGATTTACACACTACGATGTCAAGAGCGACGCAGGAAGTGCGTCACTTTCGACATGACCCCACCGACATCGCACCTGCGATGTCGTAGTGTGCAAAGCCCGCCTAAATCTCTTTCTGGTTACTTTAAAGAGATTGTCACATGAACAAAATTTGTTTTAAATCAATAGATCTTGGAATAATAATACTTTCCACAATTGGATGTGTATAAAAATAATGTTCTTGTGCTGAGATAATCTTATATATGTGCCCCTGCTATGTACTGTGTAATGGCCGTGTCTGACTGTACAGGGACATGGTCTGATCATACCACAGCTCCTGGGCCGGGGAGGATACAAAATAAAGTATACAGATATTACAGCACGGGATCACAGCTGATTCTTTCTTTGAGGTGAAACATTTTTTAAAAAACCGTCAGGAAAATGTTTTAACGCACAGAATCAGAATCAGATGTAACAAACTTTAACATCTGCCACAAATTCAATTAGCAATGTCATGTTAAAGTTTGCTACATATGGTGTCTTCCCCTGCTGCTTTAAACATGCATCGATCACACCATCCTCAAAAAACCCTCCCTTGACCCATCCTCAATGTCTAGCTATTGCCCAATATTACTTCTCCCCTACACCTCAAAACTACTAGAACAGCATGTCCATCTTGAACTGTCCTCACACCTCTCCTCCTGCTTTCTCTTTGACCAGTTAAAATGTGACATACGATTGCATCACTCAACTGAAATTGCCCTAACTAAAGTCACCAAAGCCAAGTCACACTATTGTGTCCTCCTCCTCCTGCACCTGTCCTCTGCCTTCGACACAGTAGACCATTCCCTCCTACTACAGATTCTCTCATCTCTTGGCATCACAGACTTGGTCCTATCTTGGATCTCTTCATATCTAACCAATCAGACATTCAGCATCTCCCACTCTAACACTCTTTATCTCATCCCCTATCTGTCGGTGTCCCCCAAGGTTCAGTTCTTGAATCCCCTGCTCTTTTCCATCTACACCTTCAGACTATGACAGCTCATAGAGTCCTACGGCTTTTAGTATCACCTCTACGCTCTAAGCTGCTATGCAGATCTACCTCTCTGGACCTGATATCACCTCCCTACTAACCAGAATCCAACAATGTCTGTGCGCTATTTCATCCTTTTTCGCTGCTCGATTTCTAAAACTTAAAGTGGACAAAACAGAATTCATCATTTTTCCCTCATCTTACTCAAACCCCCCCCAACAGACCTATCCATCATAGTCAGTGGCTGCTCACTCTCCTCAGTCCCAAAAGCTTGCTGCCTTAGGGTAACCTTTGACTCTGCTCTATCCTTCAAGCCACACATGCAAGCCCTTTCCACCTCCAACTCAAAAATATTTCCTGGATCCGTATATTCATTAACCAACAATCTACTAAAACATTAGTGCATGCCCTCATCATTTCCCACCTTGACTACTGCAACCTCCTTCTCTGTAGCTTCCCTACTAACATTCTTGCACCCCACCAATGTATCCTAAACTCAGCTGCTCGACTAATCCACCTCTGCCCTCACTATTTCCCAGCCTCTCCATTCTGCCATTGGTTTCCCATTGTCCAAAGACTCCAGTTCAAAACATTAACCATGACATACAAAGCCATCCGCAACCTGTCTCCTCCATACATCTGTGACCTAGTCTCCCGGTACCTATCTGCATGCAACATTCGATCCTCACAAGATCTCCTTCTCTACTCCCCTCTAATCTCCTTTTCCCACAATCACATACAAGATTTCTCCTGTGCCTCCCCCATACTCTGGAACTCTCTACCCCAACATATCAGACTATCGCCTACAGTGGACAACTTCAAAAGGAACCTGAAGACCCACCTCTTCCTACAAACCTGCAACATGCAGTAACCCTCAGTCCACTCTACCACTGCATAACCAGCTCTACCCTCACCTACAATACCCTCACTCATTAACTGTAAACTGTGAACCCTCGTGGGCAGGATCCTCTCTCCTCTTGTATCCTCACTCATTCCCTGTAGACTGTGAACCCTCGTTGGCAGGGTCCGCTCTCCTCCTGTACCCGCACCCATCCCCTGTAGACTGTGAACCCTCGTGGACAGGATCCTCTCTCCTCTTGTATCCTCACCAATTCCCTGTAAACTGTGCGCCCTCATGGGCAGGATCCTCTCTCCTCCTGTACCCTCACCCATTCCTTGTAGACTGTGAGCTCTCCCGGGCAGGGTCCTCTCTCCTCCTGTACCCTCATCCATCCCCTGTAGACTGTGAGCTCTCGCGGGCAGGGTCCTCTCTCCTCCTGTTCCCTCACCAATCCCCTGTAGACTGTGAGCCCTCAGGGGCAGGGTCCTCTCTCCTCCTGTACCCTCACCAATTCCTTGTAGACTGTGAGCCCTCCTGGGCAGGGTCCTCTCTCCTCCTGTACCCTCACCCATCCTCTGTAGACTGTGAGCCCTCAGGGGTAGGGTCCTCTCTCCTCCTATACCCTCACCAATTCCCTGTAGACTGTGAGCCCTCCCGGACAGGGTCCTCTCTCCTCCTGTACCCTCACCCATCCCATGTAGACTGTGCGCCCTCTTGGGCAGGGTCCTCTCTCCTCCTGTACCCTCACCCATCCCCTCTAGACTGTGATCCCTCAAGGCAGGGTCATCTCTCCTCCTGTACCCTCACCCATCCCCTGTAGACTGTGAGCTCTCGCGGGCAGGGTCCTCTCCTCCTGTACCAGTCTCTGCCTTGTATTGATCATGATTATTGTAATTGGTTTTTATTATATTATATACCCTTTTCACATTGTAATTATTTTTATTATATATAGCCCTTTTCACATTTAAAGCGCCATGGAAAAAATGGCGCTTTCATAATAATAATAATAATTAATAATAAATAATAATCAGTATATACACTGACTTGAACGAACCGTACGTTTGGGTTGCATATTTGACTCTTTGTATAGTAGATCATATCTTACCCCATTTAGAAATATTACATCATCGTTTACCAGCAATAAATTGTAACCTTGACATAAAATCTTTAATATATGGGAATTTACCATTGCTTCAAAATCCACTTGGGCATCAACCAAAGCTTTGGAAATCTGAGCAGCTTGCTGGAAATGGACATTATCTACGAGGAAACACATAATAAAATATGTTTGTTGACCATATCTAAAAATGGATAAATATTTGACAGTTAAGCCATGATGCATTAGGGTAAGATGACGGTCTTAACAGTCTATTGATGAAAATGATAGCCTCATCACAGCTTGAGAACCGGTATCACATAAACACTTTTATGTACTGGTGTCTATCAGAAACTAAGTAGTGTGCTTATTGCTAATCAAACAAAGTTATTCCCCGATTCTGCCTCACTGTTTACCCTGTAGATTGGCTTTTGATAGCACCTACCATCTGCCGTTCCGTGAATGAGTAAGTAATCTACCTTCCTGAAATTCTCAGCCCTGGACATCACCGTCGAATTCTGGAAAAAAAAGGAAGGAGAAGTAATTCATTAGACGTGATTTCTGATGCACAACTAATATAAAAAGGCTTGTGTTTGATGATGGCATTAAAGTCTATAAAATGATCTTTTTTTGGCTACACTTTAATTTGCCTTTGGAAACTTTAGATTAGAACATTGCAATTTTTCCACTGATTAAGTCAATTCGTTGATTTTGGACGGACATTTTCACGTGGCCGGATTAAAAATGGCATATAACTGCCACCAGATCTGAAGACAGACAATATGGGCTTGTTCACACATAGCACCTTGTCCATGTTTAGGCCGTATCCACATTTGAGAAACAATGCATGTTTTTCGAAGGGTCTCCACATCGAAAAGTAGCATTTAGGCTATATGGGAACATGGCTTTTGGGTGGAAAAATATGCATTAATATAGATCATCGGCAAAATAAAAGACAGTTCAAAAATCCTAAGGATAGGTCATCAATGTCAAAAGTGTGGATGACCTCTTTAAAGTGTAGTGTCGGTCCTCTGATCCGTATTGCCATTAGATTTCCCGGATTCATACATTCCTTTCCCAAGAAGCTGCAAAAACCCTAGTGCATGCACTTATTATCTCCCATCTGGACTATTGCAACTTCCTGCTCTGTGGTCTCCCTTCTAACAGTCTCGCACCCCTACAATCTGTTCTAAACTATGCTGCCCGACTAATCCACCTGTCCCCCCAGCTATTCCCTGGCCTCGCCACTCAGCTAATCCCTTCACTGGCTTCCCATTGCTCAAGGACTCCAGCTCAAAACCCTAACCGTGACCTACAAAGCCATCCATAACCTGTCTCCTTCATACATCTGTGACCTAGTCTCCCGCTACGTACCTGCACATAACCTTCGATCCTTACAAGATATCCTTCTCTACTCCCCTCGCATCTCCTCTTCCCACAATCGCATACAAGATTTCTCCCGTGCCTTCCCCATACTCTTGAACTCTGTACCCCAGCATATCAGACTCTCCCCTACCTTGATAAGCTTCACAAGGAACCTGAAGACCCACCTCTTCCAACAAGCCTACTACCTGCCATAACAATGAGTCCGCTATAGCGTCACATGACCACCTCCACCCTTCCCTACTGTATTCTCACCCATCCCCTGTAGACTGTGAGCCCTCACGGGCAGGGTCCTCTCTCCTCCTGTACCAGTCTGTGCCTTGTTTTGTTTATGACTATTGTACTTGTCCCTACTATGTGTACCCCTTTTCACATGTAAAGCGTCATGGAATAAATGACGCTATAATATTAAATAATAATAATAATAATAATATCGCTATCCATGATTTTAATGTCAAGTGATGTCTTTCTTAATGAACTCCAACTAGATTGCTTGCCAACCTTCGTAAATTTCCCAAACATGTAAACTAAGCCACCCTGCTGCCTTTTCTATTCCTGATTACCTGATAATTTTGGAGATTGTCTGCTTTTGTTGGAAGCCCCATGTACCGCTCAGTGTAGATAGATGCTGCACGAATGGGAAAGAGAAAAAGCAAATCTGAACACCATATTTTTGAACAAACAGCAATCTAAATTCCATTCTAAAGAATGTATATGATGAAATGAAAAATAAATGATATGCTGTACATGTATGTATATATATATATATATATATATATATACACACACACTTTTATATATATATATATATATATATATATATATATATATATATATATATATGTCCAACAATGTAGACCAGCTCACTCCTGTGAATCACCTGGAACCTCAGCTGACCTGGTTAACTCTGTTGTGCCCTGATCAGGACGTAGGAGTCCATCCATACAAATGTGAACAACGACAAGGCAGAGTCCAGCAATAACGTGAGCAATCCAGGATGCTGTTAAAATTGGAAAGCGGATCAGATTCTGGACCGTGAAGAAGGCGGATTTTACCGCTGAAACGCGTAGTCCTATCTGCGCTATTTTCCTGCGATAATGCTGTTCTGAATTGCTTGGACCATTATATTTTAATGAATTTATGAATAAAAAGAAGGAAAAAAAAATAAAAAATTTTTAACAGCATCCTGGATTGCTCACGTTATTGCTGGACTCTGCCTTGTCGTTGTTCACACATATATATATATATATATATATATATATATATATATATATAAAACAAGTGTTAGTTGATATTTTGGTCAAAATACAGATGCTCACAACTCACGTCAAGGGTCCTCATGCTTTTGAGTCACTACACTAAATTTAAAAGCTAAACCACAAAAAGAGGAATTAAATTATACCCCAAAAAATCTGAAATTTGCACTTATCATATCTTTATACAGAATGTAACCAGGCCCATTAATGTAGGCCTTGTAAACTAGGGTTCCCGTTCCTGTGTGGTGCACTTATGTAGTGCTAGGCAGCCCGCATAGTCTACTAGTATGGGTGTCAACAATAGGCTGTAAGCCAGACACTGTGCAGCTACATGTGTGAAGAGCACCATATACAGGCTATTTGCGTGCAATTTTAATACTAAGCAACCACCCCCTCCATGGAGTGGCAGTGGGTGAGCGGTTGCTTCATCAGTGTCTTGAACCTGTGTTGCCTCCATCTTTATTAAGGGTTTTTCTGCATCCTCTGAGTGCATTTGTTTCTGTGGCCTGGGCAGGTAAACACTGTTGCCCATTGTTTCTGTGATTTTTCGCTATGCAAATTCCCATTCTCAGGATCCAGAGCTCGGAAACCTAAAGGGGATTTTTCTAAAAAAAAATAAAGGTTGTTTAAAGTTGAAAAATTCGCTCAAGACTAAAATGTCCTTTATGGGTCATGTCCCTGCCTTTGATGCGGGCTTGCACACCGAGCCTGCATCTTTCCCTGCACATGTTGGCCGATCTGATAAGCCGATGTGTCTTCAACTGTTTGGATTGGAGATCCGCCCGCAGTGGTTAGCCAATTAAATCCCCTGTCAGTCTTCTATGTCTGTCATAACAATCCTCCTGTGTACACTAACTGTGAGCCGTCATTCATTAATTCATTTCTGCCATACAGAGCGTTGCTCACGCAAGCCATCAGACAATTGCAACTTCCAGTCCCATAAGGGAACTAGTAACAACAGTTAAAAGTAAAAAAAAGTTTAAAAAAATATGAAAAAAAATTAAAAAAACTACAAAAGTTCAAACCCCCCCTTTTTGCCCCATTGAACAGAACACAAATAAAACAAAATAAAAATACACATATTTGGTATCAATGCGTTCATAAATGTCCAATCTATCAAAATCTAAAATAAATTTCTCTGATCGGTAAACAGCATATTGAAGAAGAAAAAAACAAAACACCAGAATTGCAGTTTTTCGACACCCACAATGACAGAAAAAAAAGTAATAATAGGAGATCAAAACATCCTATATAAAGTACCCCAAAATAATATCAATAAAAACATCATCTCAGGTGCAAGAGAACAATTCCTCCCACAGCCCAAGATCCAAAAAATTGAAAATGTTACACAAGCAAGATTTTTTTTTTAAATTTCAGAATTTTTTTTCACCACTTAAATAAAACAAAAACTATACATGTTTGGTATCTACATAATCGTACTGGAGAATCACACTGCCAGGTCAGGTTTATGGTAAAATGAATGTTGTAAATAAAAATAAAATAAAAAACTATTGCAGAATTTCACCTTTTTTCACTTTTTTCTATTATACCATACTTGGATTTTTTTTCCTGCTTACCATCACATCATATTATAAAATGAGTGATGTCATTCAAAAGTACAACTCATCCCGCAAAAAACTAGATCTCATATGGCTATATTGATGATAAAAAAAGTTATGGCTCTTGGAATAAGGGAAGGAAAAAAATGAAAAGTGCAGAAACAAAAAATTGCCCAGTCCTTGCGGAGTTAATATCTGCCCTGTACAAGTTAATCTATAAAATCTAGAGTCAAGGAAGGCACTTTATTGACAATGCCTTAGTTACCCTTAAGGTACCGTCACACATAACGAGATCGCTAGCGAGATCGCTGCTGTGTCACGGTTTCTGTGACGCAGTAGCGATCCCGTTAGCGATCTCGTTATGTGTGACATCTACCAGCGATCAGGCCCCTGCTGTGAGGTCGCCGGTCGTTGCAGAATGGTTCAGGCCATTTTCTTCAAAGGCGATATCCTGCTGGGCAGGACACATCGCTGTGTTTGACACTGTGTGACAGGGTCACAGTGACTGCTGAGATCGTTATACAGGTCACTACTGCGACCTGTATTGTTCCTGCATCGCTGGTAAGATCTGACTGTGTGACACCTCACCAGCGACCTCCCAGCGACTTACCAGCGATCCCTATCAGGTCGTCTCGTTTTCGGGATCGCTGGTAAGTCGTTGTGTGTGACTGGGCCTTTAGTTACATTATACATGAACTAAGTAGAGTTTGTAGGTGATTTACATACGGCAGAATGGATTACTTACCGTAATATTCCCAGTTAGAAACAGGAGCCACGGCCATGCCACATTTAAACAGACCCGTACCTTGGCCAAGGGCCATGGATGTGACATAACCACCATATGACTGAAGAAAAAAAAGAACAGGACAGTAAGTTTCATCAAGGATGGATTCCGATATTAATGAATGAGTCCCATTATTAAAGGAAAGAAATAACTTTTGGAACTCTTATATTTCCCTATAATTCCTAAAGGTAGACCTAAAACTATAGCCTGGGACACAATAATAATCTCCAGTCCAGTGCCGATAGTTTTACGAGAAGATCCTCCAGTCAGAAAAGTCAACCTGGTAAACAGAATGACTCCTATTCCTATTGTGGACCTGTTTTGAGAATATATACTGATGATGGAAATCTACTGGACTAAAATTATATTATATGTGAAGCCTTTCGACAAGATTTTTAAAACAAAAAATGGTTTTCACTAGACATCATCTCAGAACTAAGATTCTTTTCTATAGACGCAGCTTTAATCTTGGTAAATTGAAGGATGATTGTCACATGATATGCGTTACCCTATAGATCAGTGCCTACTTCAGTTTGTGTGACGGGTCCAATCTATTATTGGCATATGAAATGCATCATATAGACCAGGGGTCTCTAACCTGTGGCTTGGGAGCCACATGTGGCTCAGGGGCGGCCCATAATGTGTCGTTCACGGTTGTCTGCCTGTTTGGTGCATTAGTACCAGGTCTAGTAAACAGCTATGAAGATCAGGTCTCCAAATGGTGACTTTTAGGAGTAGCCTCATACAGAAAAGATCTGGAAGGTAGTAAGGTATGAATCTTTGGATCTTGGTATACTGCCTCGGTGTGATTTCTGTGGAAAAGCTTTTGCTGTCATTATACCGGTAATGGGGCCTCTGAGTGTCAATACTGTCAGGGGGAGGAAGCTGGATGTGGCTCCCAATCCTCTCTCAGAGCTGTATGTGGCTCTCTATCCTCTCTCAGAGCTGTATATGGCTCTCAATCCTCTCTGAGCTGTATGTGGCTCCCAATCCTCCTCAGAGCTGGATGTGGCTCCCAACCCTCTATCAAAGCTGGATGTGGCTACCACTCCTGTATCAGAGCTGGATGTTTATCCCAATCCTCTATCAGAGCTGGATGTGGCTCCCAACCTTCTATCAGAGCTGGACGTAGCTCCCAATCTTCTCTCAGAGCTGTATGTGGCTCTCAATCCTCTCTCAGAGCTGTATGTGGCTCTCAATCTTCTCTGAGCTGTATGTGGCTCCCAATCCTCCTCAGAGCTGGATGTGGCTCCCAACCCTCTATCAAAGCTGGACGTGGCTGCCAATCCTCTATTAGAGCTGGATGTGGATTCCAATCCTTTATCAGAGCTGGATGTGGCTCCCAACCTTCTATCAGAGCTGGACGTGGCTCCCAATCTTCTCTCAGAGCTGGATGTGGCTCTCAATCCTCTCTCAGAGCTGGATGTGGCTCCAAATCCTCTCTGAGCTGGATGTGGCTCCCAATCCTCTCTGAGCTGGATGTGGCTCCCAATTCTCTCTCAGAGCTGGATGTGGCTACCAACCCTCTCTCAGAGCTGAATGTGGCTCTTAAAGTCAGAAAGGTTGGAGACCACTGATATAAAGTGTCAAAAGTAATTAAGGAGGTTGCCTCCGGTCTTCCAGAAGAGCTGCTTCTAGATAGCTCACAGATGAAATGCCGAATGTGGGCCCCCCTATATTTCCATCTCAGGAACCTCATGTCGGTTGCATCTTTTTCGGTAATTGAGGAGCTTTCCAAGCTAGTACTACAGCGAGAGGCAGCTGGACAAGATTATAGAATAATTACACATATTGCAGACGTTTTGGAACCGAGAGCAGAACACAAATTAGATACTAAATTCTAGTATGAAAAAATATTATCCAGATGGACAAAAAAGCAGGAGTAACATATTATACACAAAGTTCCCTATGGATGCTCGGGATCTACAGGTGTGGGCCCTAGACCAAAAATTGTTATTTTAGGTACCTGGAACCAAATATCTCTGTTATTTTCTGTGACAAAGAAAATGAGTACCTGAGCAGCCTCCATCACACACCACCCAGGTCATGTACTGACATAGGCCCAAACAAGAAGAGGACCTGCCAAGACCCAAGACCAGAGCTTAATGCTGAAGAACGAGGCACCAGATGTGAACTATCACTTGCTAATCTAAGCACATTTAGGTACAATTTGTTTTAGTTGGACGAAGTTGTCCCTATAATTATTTTCTTTTTTTGCTTGATTTTTGGATTGTCTTGCACAATATACATAGGCATGAAGTAAACATCCTTATCGTGTTGGCCTTATTTTCTGTATTTAGACTCGACTTTCTCTTCCAAAACTTTTTTTTCTGCATTTTAATCAGTGTTTGCAACTGCTCAATTTCAAAGCAAATTAATTGTTTCTGTTCTATTTTATCTATATGTGTTTTCCTTTTTTATCTGCTTTATGATTAATCTGAACAATCGAAAAATAAAAAGCTAATGCCTCACCAAATTCCTGGAGCTTATAAAGCCACAATTGCCTTGAACAAAGTGCAATGATTTACTACCTCTTCACTGTATGTCATGCAGTAAACCAAGTAAAACATTGTTAATCTCTGAGTGTTACATCAATCTGTATGAGGCCTTTGGCACTGGTTTACGAAAGTACGTCAGCTAAGGGTAGTCCTTTTCTATATTTTAAAAAATGGGGGCTTTTTTTACATTAATGGAAAGCAATATCTCTCACTTCCAATGTTGTTCAAATTGACCAAAAATAATTAAAGGTATTGATTGGCCATTAAGATTTTTGGAGTTTAAAAGATTTGTCCAGAAGTACGCAGCCAATCGTTGGACACAGGGGTGACATGCTTCACTTTTGTAACAAAAAGGAGACAGTTGCACTCTGTAACTCTGTAGTGCTAAGATTGTGGAACAATCTATATGGGAATATAGATGCATTACTGCTATGAAAAACAGGTAAAATTTGAAATACTTAGCACACAAAAATGGCCAGTTTTATGTGAGTCCAACAGCCAACAGCAAGGCAACCTCATTATTGTTGTATCCCTATTAAACTAATGCCTCTCTTTGGGTTAAAAACCCTACAACTTATGGGCGGACAGGAAAATGCAAATGGAGAATTAAAATAGCCTAAGGCTGTAGAGTTACTATGTTTCATGTTTAATTTGCACCTGTTCACATGAGAAAGGTAGTATGTCTTTTTCTTAGATTACAGGGTTATGCCTTCTGATTGAGCACTCCTGCTCTTCAGCCTGAGGCTATTTTAATTCTTTATTTGCAGGTTCCTGTCCGCCCCTAAATTGTAGTTTTTTTAAAGCAAAGGGAGGCATTAGTTTGATAGGGACTCCACAAAAAGAAATCACTTTGCCGTTGGCTGTTGGGCTCACATAAAACTGGCAATTTTTGTGTGCTAAGTGTCCCAATTTTTAAATGTTTTCATAGGAGTAATGCAGGTCTATATTCCCATATCCATAGCACTAAAGAGTGCAACTGTCTCCTTTTTGTTTTCTATGTTTCATGTTCAGTTTGCACCTGTTCTGATTAGAAAGGTAGGATGTGCCATCAGTCTTTTTCCTATCCTTCACTTTTGGGCACCACCCTAGAGGCCAATAACTGTCTAGGTCATTAATGCTACATTGCAAAGATCAATGAGGGACCACAAATGCATTGACAATCTTGGAATTTTTTTTATGTTTGGGTTTTTGGTGTCAGACTTTTCCTTTAATTCTTGGAAATCAATTTCATATCAATATATTCTCTTTAGTATTTGTCATTAAAAATGTGGTTTCTACTCTAAACACCCCACCAATGAAGAGGCTATGACTCACACTTGAGGGGAACTAATCCAAAAAAGGGGATGTTGTGCTCACTGGGACCCCGAAGCCTTTCTATTTCTCTAATTTGCAGAATTAAATATTGATAGTCAACCCTAAGGGGTACTTTGCACGCTGCAACATTGCTAGCCGATGCTTGCGATGCTGAGCGCGATAGTACCCGCCCCTGTCGCACAAATGCGATATCTTGTGATAGCTGCCGTAGCGAACATTATCGCTACGACAACTTCACATGCACTTACCTGCTCTGTGACGTCGCTCTGGCCGGCGACCCGCCTCCTTCCTAAGGGGGCGGGTCGTGCGACGTCACAGCGACGTCACACAGCAGGCGGCCAATAGAAGTGGAGGGGTGGAGATGAGCGGAATGTAAACATCCCACACACCTCCTTCCTTCCGCATTGGCGGTGAAGGCAGGTAAGGAGATGTTCCTTGCTCCTGCGGCTTCACACACAGCGATGTGTGCTGCCGCAGGAACGAGGAACAACATTGTATCTCCTATCGGTGTGACATTATGATAATGTCCGACGCTACACAGATCACCGATTTTCATCGCTGTTGCGATCGTTTATCGGCGCATCTAGGCTTTACACGTTGCGACGTCGTTACTGGCACCGGATGTGCGTCACTTTCTATTTGACCCGGACAATATCGCAGTAGTGATGTCACAGCGTGCAAAGTACCCCAAAGGATTGGCCACCAATATTCAAGTACCTTTAAGACCCCTTATAAAAAGTTACAGTAGGGCTCTAAAGTCTGCAAAGTTTAATTTTCCAAATTTCTGAATATATTCTGAATATATTATATCTATAAAGCAATATCTGTTCAGATCTTCCCTGACTATGTAAAGTAGGATGAAATACAACATAAATAGTGCACATTTTAAACCCTTTACTTTCATTTGCTAATTAAATTGATCCACAAATGATCTACGAAAAATCATTAGGAGTCATATTTTGTGCATCCCTAGAAATTAAAATTTTTGACACGGGCCGTGTGTTCATGTGGAGCACACGTGTGTCTGTGGGCTCTATACAGCAATATGTCCGTTTTTGGCTGGCAGCACGGATGTCACACAGACCACACAATGAGGTGATTTGTGTGACATCAGTGTGACACGTACCGGAGGATACCCATGCATTGAAATTAAATGGAATTTTATACTTACCTGTCTCCAGCGCTGCTGTTGCTTCCGGATCTCGCTCATTATGCCATGAATATTTACTGCACTGATTGTAGACCCGGAAGCAAGTGTGACAGTAGTGCCGGATACAGGTAAGTATACAAGTTCATGCATGACATCCGATTAGCACACGGATAGCACATGAACAGCACTAAAGCCTGCTACACACGCTTCAATATATCTCACAATCCGTCGTTGGGGTCAAGTTGTAAGTGACGCACATCCGGCATCGTTCGTGACGTATTTGCGTGTGACACCTACGTGCGATCAGGATTGAACGCAAAACCGTTGATCGCAAACACATCGTATCTTTGTCTAGAATTGAGCGTTTTGTTGCACGAACCTAGTCAATTGTAACGTGTGACATCCCCCATACGATTTTGGTGTCTGAGGCTATGTGCGCAGGTGTGCGCTCTGCACCGCAGCTTAAAAAAAATCTGCTTCAGAGCGCAGCTGAAAACCTGCGTTCTGAAGCGCCTCACAATGTCTGTCATTCACTAATCTCTGTCAGTCGGTCACTATCTCTGTCCCTCACTCTCTGTCCATGTCAGTCTATCCCCCTCTCTCATATACTCACCGATCCCCGATCCCCGGCGCTGCACGGCGTTCACACTGCTGTTACTGTTTTGAAAAAGCCGGCCGCCCATTAAACAATCTCGTATTCCCTACTTTCCCCGCCCACCGGCGCCTATGATTGGTTACAGTGAGACACGCCCCCACGCTGAGGTGAGAGGAGCGGCGGTGTATTCTGCAGCTCCGGTCACCTCCATGCAGCAGCGCTGGAAGCGACGCAGGAGCATCCTGGATTACGCCGGACATGGAGGGCTTTTTGGGGCTGATTAAAGTGGTTAACCAGGGTATATGTTTGTGTTTTTTATTTCTAATAAAGGATTTTTTTCGGGTGTGTGTGTTTATTTACTGTAATTTACAGATTAATCATGGAAGGTGTCTCATAGACACCTGACATGATTAATCTAGGACTTATTGGCAGCTATGGGCTGCCAATAACTCCTTATTACCCCGATTTGCCAACGCACCAGGGCAAATCGGGAAGAGCCGGGTACAGTCCCAGAACTGTTGCATATAATGTATGCGGCAATTCTGGGCGGCTGTTGGCTGATATTGTTAGGCTGGGGGGCTCCCCATAACGTGGAGCTCCCCATCCTGAGAATACCAGCCTTCAGCCGTATGGCTTTATCTGGCTGGTTTTAAAATTGGGGGGGACCGCACGTCGTTTTTTTTTAATTATTTAATTATTTATTTCACTACACAGTATAGACACGCCCACCGGCTGCTGTGATTGGGTGCAGTGTGACACCTGTCACTCAGCGTGGGGGCGTGTCTCACTGTAACCAATCATAGGCGCCAGTGGGCGGGGAAAGCAGGGAATACGAGATTGTTTAATGGGCGGCCGGCTTTTTCAAAACAGTAAAAGCCGCCAAAGCAGTGTGAATGCCGTGCAGCGCCGGGGATCGGGGATTGGTGAGTATGAGAGAGGGCTGCTAACTTCAGTCACTTAGGAGATTAGCGGTCACCGGTGAGCCCTTCACAGGTGACCGCTAATCAGGGCGCGACACAGACAGAGCCGCAGCATGACAATGAAGTCGGGTGAAGTTATCCCGAGTTCATTCTGATCGTGCGGCTCTGTCTGTGTCTGCTGTCATCTGCCATTCAGCTCTGCTACATGGCTGTCTGTGTCTGCTGTTAGCGGCCATGTAGCAGAGCTGAATGGCAGATGACATAGTAAAAACGCATCCCTACACATTACACACGCTTGGCAAGTCAATAAATAAAAAAAAAAAAAAGGTGCCCAATGCATACGTCACAGAACACATGATCTAAAGGATCGCACACAAAATTGATCAATTTAACATAGACTACTAACGCACGTGTGACAGCAAATGAACGACCTACGTGCAATCTCATAGATCCCGTATGCAACCTGGGCGTGTCACATCACAAATGCGATTGTACAACTAATTGCAACGTGTAAAGTGGGCTTAACACACACAGGGACATGCAAACGGCCATACGGACCTGCACCACAGACTATCACACATGTGTGTTTAATGCACGGATGTGTGAAGGGGCCTTAAAACAATGATCATAAAAAACAGTGCCAAATTTATTTTTCATATCAAAACCACACATTTATGGCTTTACTAAATTCTGCCAAGTATTTTATATATTACAAATTGTAGAGGTTATTGGTATACTTCAGCAAATAGCAGGTTATAATGTTGTAAATGATTTTATATCAGGCTTAAAGCAGTAGGAATAAACTAATTTTCCAGTGCAAGCACTGTCCAAAGTACATTGATAGACTGTGTAAAATGGAATAAATAGGATCATAAAACTGAACTGTCCTGGAGAATTTTATAGTAAGGGAAATCCCCTTTTAGGCACAAAAATAAGATTCTGTATTTTGACGTTGAATTAAACATTTTGCACTCCAGAACTTTGGTGTAAAAGCTTTGAAAAGTTGCAACATTTAGGCGCAACTCAGCGTTGCCTCTAAGTATTGTGACTTTTAGCATTTTCTCGCCAGGTTTTGCCAACGCCAACATAATGGACGTCTATGTCTTCATGAATGAGGAGTGTCGGACTCCAGCATGCCCCTCATCAAGACCGGTGGGAACAACTCCAGTCTTGATGAATCGGGGTCATTGTGTTTGCCATACACCTTAGATAGTGACTAATTCATCCAGCCTCCCCATAAACATTCTCACTCAGCTCGGCACAAGACTAGGAGTAGGAAGGTCTTTGTGACTTTCTCCCAAAAATAAAAGCATCAGGGAAAGTGACTGAATCTTCTCCATTAGAAGGGAAAGAAAATACTCCCATAGGAGGTTCAATGACATCAGGCTGGAGGCACTCACTGGGTGAATTTTCTTTGCTATATTCGGGTGTAAACAAAGAGGCATGTGGGAGAGGGAAAAGGAAGCACGCTGGACTATGGCCATTTCGCACTACTAGGGGCGCTTCTACGGGTCCCATAAAAGCACCTCTAGTGGTGCAAAACGGCCGTAGTCCAGCATGCTTCTTTTTCCCTCCGCCAGATGCTTGTTTGTTAACACCCGGATAAAGCAAAGAAAATTCACCCAGTGAGTGCCTCCAGCCTGCTGTCATTAAAGTTCACTGGATTCTTATACTTGGACGAGAACCACGGGATTTGCAAACTCCTAGAAGCGGAGGAAGACCGGGGATATACAGACATCCAGAGTTCATAGAGGACACCGGTTTGGCTCACTAATGAATAAGAGATCCATGCTGAGGCTGCAGGAGCGGTAAGCAGTGCCCAGTCGTTCACCCTTTATTGGATACTCCTGTAGGAGGTGGTTTGCCGGTCCAGTAAAAAACGAAGATTTGAGTAGCATACATCTAATGTGTACAGCCGGCTTAAGACAAGTGTATGCTGCAAACGTCATATAAAATCACCGCTATGTCTGCGTTATCTTATCGCACTTTCTGCAGAGCACCAGATAATCTCCCAGGACGGTCATTTTTATCTCATTCCTTTCCTAGATATGCTAAATATAAAGCTTAGGGATGTTGAAGTTTGCTTTTCACTTATATTCCACGGAATGCTAAAAGCTAATTGTGTATTGTGAAAGTTATAAAGAGTGACTTTCAATTTGTGTTAAAGCATACCTGAAATTTCACCCAAAACCTGAGTAAAAGCAGAGTTTTGCTGCCCTCATCCACTAGAACAGAGTTCCTCAATCTGTGGCTCTCCAGATGTTGCAAAACTACAACTCTTGTGCCAATCACCTGAAACTGTCAGAGCACGATGGGATTTACGCTTTTGCAAAGAGTTGAAAACCACAAGTTAAGAAACACACCTGTAGTGGATGGATTCAGCAATATCATGTCACCCTGTAGTGCAGCAAGAATTACTTTTGGTGTACATACTAGTCCAATATGTCCAGAAACTGTCTTAATTCTCATCCTATTTAAGTTGCCATCCACTCAATCCAAAATTGGTGATTTTTATTGCCATCGGAATTCTGCCAGCATTATAAGTGCTGAAACCTTTGTTAGCTCTCTGACCTGCATGTATTGAGCACTACCTATGGCCAATAGCTTGCCTGCCTGGAACTGTAACCCTGCCTCTCTGCTAAGGCTGTAAACAAATTGACAAAACAGAGAGCAGGAGCTTAGAGAAAAAAGCAAACCTCCACTTCCTGTAGGGTGATGAAAACCCAACCTCACTTCCTGTAGGGTGATGAAAACCCAACCCCACTTCCTGTAGGGTGATGATGACCCAACTCCACTTCCTGTAGGGTGATAAATACCCAACCCTACTTTCTGAAGGGTGATAAAGACCCAAGCTCACTTCCTGTAAAGTGATGAAGACCCAACCCCACTGCCTGTAGAGAGATGAAGACCCAACCCCACTTCTAGAAGGGTGATGAAAACTCAAGCCCACTTCCTGAAGGGCAATTTAAACCCAACCCCAATTCCTGTACAGTGATGAAGACCCCAATGCCACTTCCTGTAGGGTGATTAAGACCAAACCCCCACTTCTTGTAGAGTGATGAAGACCTAACACCACTTCTTGTAGGATGATCAAGACACAACCCCACTTTCTCTAATCCATATTGATTTAACCTATTCCTGCTACATGATGTACTGTTCTGTCATGTAGTGGGTGTATATAAGTGACTCAGGAGCTAAGCTGTCTCCACATAGAACAGATGCCGACTGTGTTACACAGCCAGCAACTTCCACTCAAAACAGTGACTGGATCTAGCTCTGATCGCTGCTCTATAATCTCCTAAATGTAGCAGTCAATCACTTAAAGTGTCATTTAAGACATGATCATGGGGTGCTGCTGAAGGCCTGTCATATATATGGGCATGTGGTTCTTGCTATATGATGCAACTATTAAAGTATATGGAGCAAGCCGTTGAATGATCGCCATAGAAAGTAATCAAAATGGCATATGTGAATAACAAGTCATCACACTGCTCAATCCACAAAAAATAAAGTTATGGGTGTTGAAAAATGGAGGCACAGACCAATTATTTTTTTTTGTAAAGCTCCGAATATTTTTTAGGTCTCTAAACTTAAAACAATAAAACTATACATATTAGATATTGTAATTGTAAGTGAATATGAGAATCATTTTGTAAAGTCATTTTTACTACACAATGAGTGGTAGAAAAATGAAACACATCAACAATGCTGGTATTGTGTTGTTTTTTTTACTACTTCAACACACTTGGAATTTTAAGCATTTTCCAGTTTTTATGGTAAAGTGAATGATGTCATTCTTAAGTCGTCCCGCAATAAGCAAGCCTTCATACGGCTATGTCAATGGAAAAATAAAAAGTTACAGTTCTTGGAAGAAATTAAAGTGCAGGAATAAAGAAAAGGCCGTGACTAAAAGGAGTTTAGGAGAATCTGCCAATTATCCTAACGTGTCTGTGTAAGTAAATCTGTGAATTTCCTGTGAAATCGCAACGCTGGAGACTGGAGACTGTTTTCTGAGAAATTTGCGTTTCTCGGTTATTCCTTCTTCAAAATGTATAACATTTAGAATTAAAGTCAAGCTGGTGCTTTGTAAAACCTTCCTTTCTTTCATTTGTAAATTCCGATTTACTAAATCTTAAAGCAAATTAACAGGACGAGACAAATTGGGAATAAATAGAAAATCTACAAAGTAGGAAATTTTCAAAAAATTTTGACAAGTCGAGTTCTAAGCCAAGAAGCAAAAGCTATGCATGGACTATGTATGGTGTTGTGCCACGTTGCCAAAATAAGAATCCTTTTGCAAATTGTAGATTAAGTTGTTTTTATTTCACAACGCGTTTCGAAGCTGGAACGACATATTATTCAACAGTAAAAAACAATTGTACAAAATGCAAAAGCTGTATCACTTCATTCTTGATCAGTTCTGTTTTGCTCTCCTCAGGAAAACCCATGGCCCCAAATCATCAAGTACTCCAGTCCAAATTTGTGGGAACTGTTGTAGGACCAGTTTGGGTGGACTCAGACTGTAAAAGTCCGGATCCGCACGTTTTCAAAGATTCCCGGATGCCAGGCCCGGCATTCCGGCTTTTTTGATCTGGATCTGGCACTCGAGAAGTTAAAAAAAAAATAAAGAAAATAAGAATGAAGTGAGTGCTTCATACTTACCTAGGCTCCATTGCAGCTGTAAACTGCTATTGCGTGGCTGGACGCTGCTCCGGCAGCCTCCTCTCATCATTGCTCATCTATATGCACTCAGCACTGCTTTCCCCACCCACAGACCAGCCTGACCTCTGTGATTGGTTGCAGTCACATAAGCCCCCAGCCAGTGTGACAACGTCTCACTGCAATCAATCATCGCAGCTCATTCACTCTCTGGAGCGCACAGCGAGTGGTCATGCTCTGTGGCCGCTAGCTGTGACAGAGATGTAGCAGAGCTGGAATCATTATGGGACCTTGTGTGGATTATGTCGGAACTGCAGGGGTGTGTTGCAGTTAATAGAGTGGTGAAAGAGGGTGGTTTCTGTATTTTATTGCAAATAAAGGATTTTTTCGATGTTTGTGTTTATTTACTGTCACTTACAGGTTAGTAACAGGGTTTTATAGACGCCTGTCATCACTAACCTAGGACTTAGTGGCTGCTATGTGCTGCCATTAACTCCTTATTAAAGTGATTGTCATCGCACCAGGGCAATCGTAAAGAGCAAGGTAAAGCTCCGGGATTGTCACATCTAATGATTGTGACAATTCCGGGTAGCTGGAGGCTGATATTTTTAGGCTGGGGGCTCCCAATAACGTGGGTCTCCCGAGCATGAGAATACAGCTCTAGCTGTCAGCTTTATCTTGGCTGGGTATCAAAATTGGGGGGACAGCACGGCGTTTTTTAAAATTATTTATTTAAATAATGATAAAAAAGTTGTATGCGGTTCCTCTTAGGCCGGAGTCACACTTCCAAGGGACTTTCACAAGTCTGGCATCGCATCTCCTGACAGGAGAGGGTCGGCTGCATGTAGGTCTATGCAGCTGCACACTCGTGTCTGGAGAGCATCAGGCGGATACTATGCTAGAGTAAGGGTGATTCTGGCCATCATACAGTGCGCTCACACGAGCTGTATGACTCGCACGAGTCTTGCATCGCATCACCAGGCAGCTGCACATTCTCCTGACAGGAGCGGGTAGGCTGCATGTATTTCTATGCAGCTACACGCTTCTTTCAAGAGAGTGTGTGGCTGCTGGGTGTGACTCGCGCAAGTGTGTGACTCAGATCTTACACTGAAACACAGCCATGATAAAGGCCAACAGCTGACGGCTGCAACCGTGGGCTTTATCTGTGCTGGTATCAGAATACAGGGACCCTACGTTGACTGTTTTATTTATTGATTTTTATACCACGATACTCACCCGCAGACATTTGCACTGCTTTCTCCACCTACCGGCAGTCATGGTGCCTGTGATTGGTTGCAGTCAGCTGACACACTCCCACTCAGGGTGGGGTCACGTCTAACGGTAACCAATTACACGCGCCAGTGGGTGGGGAAAGCAGTGAATATTCAATGAGGGTTAATTGACAGCTTCGGAAGGGAAAGCGTGACCTGGAAGTGTCGCGGGCAGGGAGGATGCCGTCGCTGCTGCGCTCTCGCTAACGCTCGGGTCCAGCGCTGCTGCGGCTGCTGCTCGGTGGCTCGAGTGGTGGGCCAGATCCGGCGACTCGAGCGGCGCTCCTCGCCCGTGAGTGAAAGGGGTGTTTGGTTTGGGGGATTTAGTCTGTGACGCCACCCATGGGACGTGGTGAAGATGGGCACCACCGCTGCTGGTGACGGGGATCCCGGAAGCGATGGTAGGGAGCAGCTGGGATGTTGTTTTTCCCCTCCGTGGGGGTCGGTGGTCCCGATGATGTGACGGGGAGGCAGGGTTGGTGAGGTGCAGGGTTGCAGGGACAGCGCGGTGCGGTGCTGGATGGCACGGGTGTACTCACTCCGTAAGAAATGTACAAAGTCCTTGGTAAACCAAACGGCTGGATGGACGGGTCCTGCAGCCGGCTGCTGTGTCTCTCCCCAGACAGGTGATGGCAGCTGTCTTTCCCTGCACCTTGATGTTCTCGCTTGACTACTATGGATCCCCAACGGTAGTCCGCTCCCCGGTGTATGGGTACCGGAGGAGCCCGTTTGCCTGCAGGCGCTGGCCCTTGGGTCTCTAGCCTTGGGCGGTAGCTGTATACCCTCACGGTGTGGGCTATTGCCTTCAATCGGGACTTTTTCTGTTAGGAAACCCCTGGGGTTTTGGTCACATTCGGATTTGACTATTGTCGGCGGCTCCAAGCCTGGTCGGGGTCCGATGGCCCTGCCTGTGTGTGCTGGCTTCACTTCGCTCCCCGGTCGGTACCGGCGGGCCAACGCCCGACCCCGGTCCTACGGTTCCGCGTTGCTCCACCACTCCTGCAGACGGCCTCCACCGTCTGCCAACCTTGCTGTCAGTGCCTGGGCCACAAACTCAGACACCCAAGTGCTTACTCCTCACTCCTCAAACTCCAACACTTAACTGTCACTTTTCCCGCCTCCAGGCCTGTGAACTCCTCGGTGGGTGGGGACAACCGCTTGGCTCCGCCCCACCTGGTGTGGACATCAGACACTGGAGGGAGGCAACAAGGGTTTTGTGTTTGGCTGGTGTCCCTGTCTAATGGGGGAGGGGGTTTGTTGTTGTGTTATCTGTGACGACCTGGCTAGTCCAGGGTGCCACATTCCCCCTTGGTGAAATGCAGACCGTCCGCGGGCTGCCCATCCATCACCGGTTTTATTTATTTTTTTTTAAAAACTGTAAAAATATAAATAACATGTAAACATTTTCAAACATAAGTATTTTTGTCAGGACACTTAAAAGTTGCACACATAAAACATTTTTAATACTGACGGACGGACGGATGTCTTCCGCTCTCCCACCCAAGCAACCTAGCCCTGATGCTGCCCCTAAGAAGTGGGCAGCACCCCTTGACCCCAGTCCAGGTTCAGGCTGTGACGACCTGGCTAGTCCAGGGCGCCACAAAAGCAGCTTGCCGCCATCATGGAGGTTCGGTGAGTACAGAGCGCACGTTCCTACCTTCTACCAACATTTTTAGTCTCCGAATTCTAGTTCCCATTGACTTATATGGGTACCAGATTCCGGGTTTTTTAAAAAGTTTAGCAGTAACCCGCAGGTCCCGGTTTTCTGCGAGTTCACCCAGCTCTAGGTAAGACCCTTTTCTGTTCCTCCAGACTGTGCCCAATGTATACGATACAGGTTGGTGGAGTTTGGTATAGAAGAAAATGATCGGCCGCAGAGAGCCCCAACCTCAACCCCGTCCAAGACATTTGAACTCATCTAGAACAGATATTATGAGCCCCGACGTTTGCTCCACAAATTCTTTCCATGACCAATGGGCCAAAAATTCCCATAGACACAACCGAAATCTTGTACAAATCCTCCCCAGAAAGAGTAGAAGCTGCTATAGCTGCAAAGGGGGAACCAACTCCATGTTAATGTCTTTGGAGTTAGAGTGGGAGGTTATAAAAGCTCTTGTAGGTGTAATGTGTAGGTGTCCCAATACTTCTGTCCATACAGTGTATCTCTTAACCAGCTGTCACCAATGCATTAGCATAGATCTCATGTCGGCCCTTGCTTCCTGCATGGTCAATAAAGACTGCAAAGCAAATAACATAATGCTATTTGAAAGAATAATAGACGTAGACGCAGTAATATTATAAGCCACTCGGCCACAAACAGTTACAGAAAACCCAGGTCTAAATATGATGCAACCTTGGAAGTGATGACTCACTAGCTAATGGCGGTCCTCCGATTATCACCGCCTGTATCCTCAACAGATAACTCATCTTAGAGTTTAATGGATGGGTTATAAATATCAGATCTCATACCATTGGAAAGTAAAAAATAATTATATTAATGGACATCTCAAACAGGACAGACCCCTTAAAGGAGTATTATTTTTATTAAAGGATTCATATGCTATAACCGCCCCCTTCTGGGATTTCTGCCCATGTGAAAGACAAAGGGACCAAACTATTTTTAGCTTTGTCACTGGCAATTTGTCATGCAGTGTTCAGGTCAATACTCGCGGGGTGCCGCAGCGGTGTCGAACTCTGTTCACATGGCAGAGTCCAACAAGCAACTTGATCTCACCTAACTGCTGAGCTTCAGCCGGGCATCGGCTGAGTCTTTTCCACTGCTTTCCAGTCCTGCAGGAGTTAATTCCTGTGGAATGCCATGTGGCTCCTTGAGACTCAGGTTGCTAATTCCTATCCAGCTGTCTCCTCCCTATTTAAGGTTTGGGAGTCTGTTTGTTGCTGCTGATGATAGCTTCAGCTTATGCTCCTGCGGTTCCGGTCTTTGTGGGTAACCTATTCTTGGTGACCAGTTGTTTGCTGTTTGAGCGGTGTTAACGTTTCCCCGTTGTACGTTTACTTCCTTCCTTATAATTTATTCCTTCTCGCACGTATAGTCTCTCCTTTGTGTACAAGTTTTGTATTTTTCCCCTGTCTGTGGTATTTGTGGGGTTTGCTTCTTCACTCCTGGAGTTGGTGGATAGGTGGTGTTAGATTGGGTCACACTGGAGGTCCAGACCTGTCTACCATCAAACCTACCTCTGGGATAAGGGACAACACAGGGTCCCTAGTTTGAGGGCCAGTTTAAGGGTCCTTGCTCCAGTTACCCCGATACCTCCATTATATAATTACTGGCAACTCTCTACCGACTGCAACTCGCATCGCAACCACTAGGTGGCCACATATAGACACACAAACCATAAACCTCTCCAGACAGAGTATCACAACAAATGCACATTATTTTTCAAAGCTGATTGTCTCAAGATTGAACCAGAAGGAAACGTAAGGAAGGACACATTTGTAGACACAAGTCTCAGTCATTGGGAAATGTTAGCTTATAATAATATTATTTAACATTATTTTTACATGCAACTTTATTAAATATTCAGTTTTGCTGCAAAATAAAGTTTTATACACACTGACTATACTTTTATGTAATACTTAAGTTAAAAGCATGATCATTTGGAAAAATCTACTTACCCATCCCCAAATTGCAATTCGATGCTCATCAATGAATCCCATTTCAATAAATTTTCTAAAACGATAAAAGTACAATAATCAGCCGTGAAAATGTTTATACACAAAATCTCCTCCTAAAGCTCCTAAAGTAAGAAGTGACATTAATTCTGACAATTACAGGGATACAGAAAGTGTCATTACAGACAGTGATAACGAGCTTATATACAGTATGTGCCTATGCTATTATTGTGGCTTGCATTCCATAGGCATAACCAGCATAGAGCAATGAAGGAATAGCTGCAACATTCAGTCAACAGGAATGTATTTTGGGCTATTATTATTATTATTATTATTATTATTATTATTATTATTATTATTATTTATTTATAAAGCACCATTAATTCCATGCTAGAAAGAATTTTTGCTATTGGGTCTGATTACAAATTTTGCACCATTTGGCTTTAACAGGTTCTTTATTCTCTTACACATTGCTAACTGTAGAATGCTTTAACTAAGAATCCATCAGCAAAACTAAATTTTGCAACTGGATAAAAGAGTTACAATCTAATCTCACTGAAGGTTTCACAGTTAACTCATTTCCATGCAAACAAAGAGCCCTTAAAAGTCATATCCTTTAAAAGTATATTTTAGTCCTAATTAGTCATAGATATTTCATAGTATCATAGTATCATAGTTTTTAAGGTTGAAGGGAGACTCTAAGTCCATCTAGTTCAACCCGTAGCCTAACATGTTGATCCAGAGGAAGGCAAAAAAAACCCAATGTGGCAAACAAGTTCCAATGGGGAAAAAATTTCCTTCCTGACTCCACATCCGGCAATCAGACTAGTTCCCTGGATCAACACCCTGTCATAAAATCTAATATACATAACTGGTAATATTAAATTTTTCAAGAAAGGCGTCCAGGCTCTGCTTAAATGTTAGTAGTGAATGACTCATTACAACATCATGCGGCAGAGAGTTCCATAGTCTCACTGCTCGTACAGTAAAGAATCCTCGTCTGTGATTATGATTAAACCTTCTTTCCTCAAGACGTAGCGGATGCCCCCGTGTTCCAGTCGCAGGCCTAGGTGTAAAAAGATCTTTGGAAAGGTCTCTGTACTGTCCCCTCATATATTTATACATTGTGATTAGATCCCCCCTAAGCCTTCGTTTTTCCAAACTAAATAACCCCAAGTTTAATAATCTGTCTTGGTATTGCAGCCCCCCCATTCCTCTAATAATCTTGGTCGCTCTTCTCTGCACCCTCTCCAGTTCAGCTATATCCTTCTTATATATCGGTGACCAGAATTGTACACAGTATATAAGTGCGGTCGCACTAGTGACTTGTACAGAGGTAGAACTATATTTTTTTCATGAACACTTATACCTCTTTTAATACATCCCATTATTTTATTAGCCCTGGCAGCAGCTGCCTGACACTGTCCACTAAAGTGAAGTTTACCATCCACCCATACACCCAAGTCTTTTTCTGTGTCTGTTTTACCCAGTGTTCTACAATTAAGTACATAATCATAAATGTTATTTCCTCTACCCAAGTGCATGACCTTACATTTATCTACATTAAACTTCAATTGCCACTTCTCAGCCCAATCCTCCAATTTACATAAATCTCCCTGTAATATAAAATTATCCTCCTCTGTATTGATTACCCTGCAGAGTTTAGTATCATCTGCAAATATTGAAATTCTACTCCGCATGCCCCCAACAAGGTCATTTATAAATATGTTGAAAAGAAGCGGGCCCAATACTGACCCCTGTGGTACCCCACTATGAACTGAGACCCAGTCCGAGTACGTACCATTAATAACCACCCTTTGTTTCCTATCACTTAGCCAGTTTTTAACCCAGTTACACATATTTTCCCCTATCCCCATTATTCTCATTTTATGTACCAACCTTTTGTGTGGCACCGTATCAAAAGCTTTTGAAAAGTCCATATACACAACATCCACTGCATTTCCCTGGTCCAGGCTTGAACTTACCTCTTCATAGAAGCTGATCAAATTAGTTTGACAGGATCGATCCCTCATAAACCCATGTTGATACTCTGTCATAAGGTTATTTTTCTTGAGATACTCCAGTATAGCATCTCTCAAGAAACCCTCAAGGATTTTACCAACCGTAGAGGTTAAACTTACCGGCCTATAATTTCCCGGCTCAGTTTTTGTCCCCTTTTTGAATATTGGCACCACATTTGCTATGCGCCAGTCCTGCGGTACCGACCCTGTTATTAAGGAATCTGAGAAGATTAAAAATAATGGTCTGTCTATCACAGAACTCAATTCCTGTAGTACTCTGGGGTGTATGCCATCCGGGCCCGGAGATTTGTCAACCTTAGTGATTTCGAGGCGGCGGCGTACTTCCTGCTGGGTTAAGCAGGTAATATTCAAGGGTGAATTTATGGTATCACTGGTCATGTCATCTGCCATGGCATTTTCTTGTATAAAAACCGTAGAAAAAAAGTCATTCAGCAGGTTGGCTTTACCCTCATCCCCTTCCACCATTTCACCAAGACTATTTTTAAGGGGGCCAACACTATCGCTTTTCAGTTTTTTACTGTTTATGTAGTTAAAGAATATTTTAGGATTATTTTTACTTTCTCTCGCAATGAGTCTCTCTGTCTCAAACTTAGCTAACTTAATTTGCTTTTTACATATTTTATTTAATTTTCTATAATTATATAATGCCTCATCACTACCTACCCTCTTTAATTCTTTTAAGGCTTTCTGTTTTTCTTTTATTGCTTCCCTTACAGCTCTATTTAGCCATAGGGGTTTCCTCCTATTTCTAGCATGTTTGTTCCCATAGGGTATATTTTCTGCACAAGCCCTATTCAGGATGCTCATAAAAGTCTCCCATTTGCTTTGTGTACTTTTATTACTTAGTACATCATCCCAGTTTATTGCACTAAGATCATCTCTCAACCGTTTAAAATTTGCTTTCCTGAAGTTTAGTGTCCTTGTAGCCCCTCTACTAGACATCTTACTAAAGAATACATGAAAACTTATTATTTTGTGATCACTATTCCCCAAGTAACCCCCAACTTGTATATTTGATATGCGGTCTGGCCTATTGGTTAGTACAAGGTCTAGTAGTGCTCCCCCTCTTGTGGGGTCCTGTACCATTTGTGAAAGGTAATTATCTTTCATTGTTATCAAAAATCTATTTCCTTTGCTGGAACTGCAAGTTTCTGTTCCCCAATTTATATCAGGATAGTTAAAGTCCCCCATAATAATTACCTCTCCGAGACTCGCTGCTTTATCAATTTGCTTTATGAGGAGATTCTCTACCTCTTCCATAATATTCGGCGTCTTATAACACACCCCTATCAGTATTTTATTATTCATTCTCCCCCCCCTTATCTCCACCCATAGGGACTCTACATTCTCAGTACCCTCACATATGTTGTCACGCAGGATGGGTTTTAAGGATGATTTTACATATAGACACACACCTCCCCCTCGCTTATTTGTACGGTCATTCCTGAATAGGCTATAACCCTGTAAATTAACAGCCCAGTCATAGCTCTCATCCAGCCATGTCTCTGATATCCCCACTATATCATAATTTTCTTCCAACAATATTAATTCTAATTCCTCCACCTTATTTGTGAGGCTTCGGGCATTAGTGTACATGCATGTTACGTATAACTCTGTACCTCTATTCCTGCTTACTGTATTAACTGTCCTAACCCTTCCCCCCGTACCACCCCCAATTTCATTACTTGTGCCCTGGTCACTATCTGCACTACATTCCCCTTCTATAAAGTGAATACCCTCGCCCCCCATTCCTAGTTTAAACACTCCTCCAACCTTCTAGCCATTTTCTGCCCCAGCAGAGCTGCACCTTCCCCATTAAGATGCAGCCCATCCCTAGCATAGAATCTGTAGCCAACTGAAAAGTCGGCCCAATTCTCCAGGAACCCAAAACCCTCTTTCCTACACCAATTCCTGAGCCACCTGTTAACCTCCCTGATCTCTCTTTGCCTCTCTGGTGTGGCTCGTGGCACAGGTAGTATTTCCGAAAATACCACCTTTGAGGTCCATTCTTTAAGCTTACAACCTAATTCCCTGAAATCATCTTTAAGGACCTTCCACCTACCTCTAACTTTGTCATTTGTGCCAATGTGTACAATGACCGCTGGGTCCTCCCCAGCCCCTCCCAGTAATCTGTCAACCCGATCAGCGATGTGCCGAACTCGAGCGCCAGGAAGACAACACACTGTTCGGCGATCCCTGTCTTTGTGACAGATTGCCCTATCTGTCCCCCTAATAATTGAGTCCCCCACTACCAGTACCTGTCTTGCCTGGTATTACATCAATAGCAGATTAGTGGAGGTCCCACACCAGGCACCTACACCAATCAGCTGTTCTTGATGTAAACAGTGAGATGTAAACATTTTGAACATAGCTACCGAGCAAAGCTTTCTTTTGCAATTTTGTGCCCTTTTTTCCCCACACATAGCTTTGATCATTGTGGTCTGAGTTCTATTTTAACTTTATTAGTCCACAGGACTTGTTTCTAGAATGCATCATGCATGTTTAGATGTTCTTTTGCATGCTTCTGATGCTGAATTTTATACTGAGGTTGCAGGAGAGGTTTTCTTCTGATGACTCTTCTATGAAGGACATATTTGTGCAGGGGTCGCTGAACATTAGAACTATGTAACAAAACTCCAAATTCTGCTAAATCTTCCTGAAGGTCTTTTGCAGTCATGCAGGGGTATTGATTTGTCTCTCTAGCAATCCTACAAGCAGCTCCCACAGAAATTTTGCTTGGTCTTCCAGACCTTATCTTGACCTCCACTGATCCTGGTAACTGCCATTTCTTAATTACATTTCGAAGTGAGGAAAGGCCAACTTGAAAATGCTTTGCAATCTTCTTATAGCTTTGTTCTTCTCGGGCGGCATGGTGGCTCAGTGGTTAGCACTGCAGTCTTGCAGCGCTTGGGTCCTGGGTTTGAATCCCACCAAGGACAACATCTGCAAGGAGTTTGTATGTTCTCCCCGTGTTTGCGTGGGTTTCCTCTGGGTTCTCCGGTTTCCTCCCACACTCCAAAGACATATAGATAGGTAATTTAGATTGTGAGCACCAATGGGGACAGTGTTCCTGATGTATGTAAAGCGCTGCGGAATATGTTAGCGCTATATAAAAATAAAGATTTTTTTTATTTTTTTTATTATTATTTCTCCTGCTTTGTGGGCCTCCACCATTTTCATTTTCAGAGTGCTAGGCAGCTGCTTAGAAGAACCCATGGCTGCTGTTTTTTGGCACAGGGTTAAAGGAGGCTAGGTTTTTTTAAAAAAAAACTGTGAAACTTGCATTCCCTGTCCTTTCCTAACGATGATCGTGAACAAGCCATAACCCTAACAGGCTAAATAAGGTCTCAAACCTTGGTCAAGTCAAAGTTATCTGAGCACACAAATCTCCAAGGATGGCCAAACTTTGCATCGGCCCATTTTCCTTTTTGTAATTTTTAAAATATAACAGATGAAATATATATATATATATATATATATATATATATATATATATATTTTTTTTTTTTTTTTGCCTAAAATAAAAAGGAAATGTGTCATTTTTAACTTTATGCCTTTTAGAGATCATTTCATCTTTAGCTTGCTTGACTGTTCACAATAACAATAATTTTGACCAGGGGTGCCCAAACTTTTACATGCCACTGTATCTCCGCTTATCTGTTTAAGACAAGGTTCCCTCAGTTACGTTGCTGGACCATTAGCAAAATACATGCATTCTCTAATTTATGACTTGGTATTGCTCTTTACGTGTATGTGCACTCGGGGTCTTTTAGATGCCGAAGTATCAGCTGAATATTCAAAGCATAAGATGTTTCCGGAAATCGTTGCTGTTCTTCCTGAGGTTTTCTATGGCATCGCTATAGTTGTTTTCTTGGTGGCATCTTTTTTATTTTAATGGCATATACCGTATAACATAGTGAGTGGATTCCGAACCTAAGCCGCCTGAAGAACAGTCAGGTTGCTTTATTTATTTAGCTTTTGAAGACTAAAAAAATGTTGAATATATGTACAGAAAATCTTTTTGATATTGCACTGCATATGTTCATTTTTTCTTAAGGCCGCTTTACACGCTACAATTTATCTGACGATCTGAGTAGCGGTGTGACACGCCCAGATCGTAGTTACGATTTGCCGAGATCGCACATAGGACGTTTATTAGCGGTCACACGTACACATCTCACAAGCGACGCAAAATCGGTCAGCGATATATTGTTTGCCCAAGGCGGTCGTGTGGATGTTGTTCGTCATTGGCAGGGTGTCAAACGTACCAATATGTCTGCTGCGTTGTCAACGATCAACGATTTTCAACCTATTTGCGATAGTTCGGAGTCGTACGTAGGCGTCACATGCAACGACATCGCTAAAGATGACAGAAGTGAGTCACGGAATCCGTGACCCCGACGACATATCGTCGGATAAATCGTAGTGTGTAACGCCACCTTTAGACTTCGTTAAAGGCTTTTTCAGACCCGCCTGGAAAAGACGCGGTATGGACATACCCTAAGGGGGTTTTCGCACTGCATTCATCTCTCCGTTTACTGGTGCCGTCAGGGTTTCCATCTGAATCCCATGCAATGCGGGTTTCGGATGTATGCGCTGATGGGGCCACTGACGATAATGGTGTAGATAGTGTCACCGTGTGCTCTGTTGTGCACCATTTTTGGGCGTATGAGGAGGACACCCAGACGCAGTGTACTATGTCTAGGTGTCCGCCTCCAACAGGCGTATACTCCTGAAAATGGTGCACGGCAGAGCACAGGGTGACTCCATCTGCACCATTATAGTCAGTGGCCCCATCGGCGCATGGGTCCGAAACCTGTTTGCCAAAGGGTTCAGACAGAAGCCCCGATGGGACCACTGAACGGAGAAAGGAACGCAGTGTGAAAGCAGCCTAAGACCTTTGAGTACACTTGATGACAACTCCATGACACACAGATTCCTCTATACACAGCGTTATTAAGTTTCCTTTGAAATGTCATTCGTGTTATAACAACACCTTCCCTATAACACCAGTTTTGGATAAAGTGTAACATTTTTGTTCTTAACATGACACATTGGAGTGTGGATGTACAGATATATCGTATATTAATTACTTTGCTGCAGTGTTTAGTGATGTTGGATAATGTCCGTATTACTTAGTTACTTTGTTATTCTATAATCTTCCCATTCCAGGTCTTTAGTCAGTGATATCTAATAGATTCCATATGTTTAGAAAGAACATCGCATTTTACTTAAAGAATAATCCCGGGACCTGATTGATCTTAACAACCAAGTGATGAAATGTTGGTTACTCTACATAATCTCACAGTTTGCTTAAGAACATTGGAACAGTATCAGAGTCAATAGAGAACAGGGTTGTAGTCCCCGGAGGGACCATTGACACTGCTATGGTAAATCGTAAAAAGTTTGGATTTACTTAAATACACAAAATCTGTTAATAAGGAACAAGACAGATATTTGGATGATTGGTAGCACATGGATAAAACCCATCTTTCCAAATGCAGAGAGCTAAACATTACTGCAGAAATCTGAACATCATAATCCTATTGTTGTATTTGTAAAGTGTTTTGTTAAGAAATTCATTAAATAACCTCTTAGGATATGTATCTCTGTGTCTAAATGTAAGTTTATAGTTTAGAATTAAAGCTAGGAAATTGCTTTTTATACAAGGCAGCATATAGCGAGACTTGAATTGCTGCCGTCCTTTACTTTCTCCCTGTTGTCAGAAAAGATAGAGTGGTTGCTGTCACAGTAAGTATCTAGGTGTTCCCCAGTGATCTGCTTGGATAAGCACCTCAGTGTGTAAGCCCAAGTTTGTATTCTAAAATTAATATAAAATATTAAAAATCAACTGTTTGTTTTAAGGAAACTGAATTGAGAGATTTGAATTACTGTAGCCCTTTACTTCCTCCCTGCTGAGAAAAAAGTAGACAAAGTGTCTAACATGTGCATTAAGCACAACCATCATATTTCCCCAGCCTGCTGATTTCAGTGCCAACTATAGATATTAGTTTTTCTCTAGCCAAGCTGTGTGCTTTCCCTGATTTTGTGTCACACAGAGGTTTTTACAAACTTCACCAACTGTCATGGCAGTGTAGCACCCCTGAGAACCTCAGGGCACTACAGGGAACTGCATCCTCTTGGGGACCTGGAGTGCCAGTGCCAATTCCACCAACAAACATCTAAAATCCTAGTTCTCCTCTCCACACTGGGCATAGAGGGTTAACCACGTAAGGGGATGGTCGCCATGGGAATGAGTCCCTGGGTATAGCCAGTCTGGTGGGAGGGGTCAGTCAGAGAGAAGTCGGGAGCATACAGGAGAGGTGTGCGGACATGCCTGAGCTGGGTCCCCGGGGCACAGGAGAGAGGTCGCCAGGACGGGTACTGAGATACCGCTGGGACCGGAGCATGCACAGGGCACAGGGCCCTAGGTCAAGCACAAGTTTTAGACTGTTTGGCAAATACCTGCACGGTGAGGACACCTTCACTGACGTCATTGAACCAAATAATCCGGGGGCATCAGCAGTAAACTAGGATTGGGTTCGGACACTTACCTCCCCGCTGGGTCCGCACTGCCCGCCGTACGGAGAAGGAGACTGTACCCCAAAAGGGACAGTCGGGGTTCCCAAACGCTCCACGGTATGGGGACTCAATCTACAGAGCCTGCAAGGGACAGAGCAACCTTGGTCATTACATTGGCACTGGTCCTCCTGGGACCGGAACCAGCAATCCCTGGGTCCACAGTGAGTAGAGACTGTTATAGACAACTTGGTGTGGTCTTCATTATTGCCCCATTACATCTCCCAGGCACAGCCCTACAGGGCCTACCATCTCAGCTGCCACTACCACCATCCCTGGGAGTACCCACATTGAGTAGCGGCGGTTCCGCATCCTTAACCGCAACCCGCAGGTGGCATCACATGACAAAAACTCTAATCTCACCTGTAAATACCCCCCATTAACAAAAGGGGCCCAGAGCACGGGACCGGGCATCGGCCACCAGAGTGACAGCCTCGTCTGTTACCGCCCGGGCCCAAGTACCCCCTTCTCTGGGCGCAACAGCAGCTTTCGGATCTGTTCAGACTACAGATTCTGACACTCCACCTGATAACTTTACTGATGTCTGTCATCAGCGCAGGTAGACTCAGGTGTCGACCTGCAGTGTGGTAGTTTATAGGCAGGCTAGCAAAAGTTGATTTCTGCTAGTCTAATTGTTAGTCTCCTTTGCTCACATGTTGTGGGAAAGCCAATCACATTGGCTCCCCTCCTATATATGCTGGCTAGAGCCTTCCTTCTATGCTAGCTATAGTTTATCTTAGCTGGTCTGGTTAAGTTTTGTGATCTAGGCTAACTGGTGGTTGTACTACTTGTTGCTGTGTGCAGATGTGGAATTAACCCCTTGTTGTTTTTGTTTGTTGCTACCTTTCTGCTCTTGCTTTTCTCCTGAGTCTCATTGTTTGTTCCTGAGTATTTGCAGTGTGCCAGAGTTTTGTTTTTTCCCTCTCTGTCTATATCTGTGTTTCCATCTCAGTTCTGCCCCTTCCTTCCCTGGTGTGAGGGGGGAATCAGACTAGTTCTGTTCAGGGGCATAGCTAGGCATGGAACTCAGGCATCTCCACCATTAGGGGTAACCCTGAGGTTAAGGATAGCCTATAGACCCCTAGCGTGAGTGAGGGACAGCATAGGAGCCCCTGTCCCCTGCTTTCCTACAGTTACATTGTGACATTTTGATCCTTAACTTGAAACTTACATTTGTGATCTGATTTGTCTCTGACTATTCCCTTGAATTAACCTCTGTTTCGCATAACCACTGGATCATATACCCAACTGTTATATCAGCATTAACAAAACGAACCATGGATTGTTTGCCCGTTCTCCTGACCATTTTATCCACGGCATGACCCCAGCTCTGCTAGTTAATTTATATCATAAGTTGACTTCTTTTCTATTTTGCTTGGTTCACAATCCACGGAAAATGCTCAAAGAAACGATCACTGGCAAGCAAGAAATACTGAAGTCCTGAGACCAGCTTGACCCTAACCAAATTAATTGGAAGTATGGGTGCCATATTGTTCTAACAGATTGGTTATTTTTTTTAGTATCATACCAACCAGGACATAAGAAATATCTTTCAAGCTCTGAGCGTGTTGGCAGCAGGAGCACAAATTGTTGAACTTAAGCCTGCTTTACACGTTGCAATTTCGCATACGATATCGTATGCGATTTGCAACGCCCCCATCATATGTGTGGCACGTTCAATTTGTTGAACGTGCCGCACAAACGATTAACCCCTGTCACACTTACTTACCTTCCATACGACCTCGATGTGGGCGGCAAACGTCCACTTCCTGGAGTGGGAGGGACGTTCGGCGTCACAGCGACGTCATGCGGCAGCCGGCCAATAGAAGCGGAGGGGCGGAGATGAGCGGCACGTAAACATCCCGCCCACCTCCTTCCTTCCGCATTGTGGGCCGGGAGCCGCAGGACGTAGGTAAGATCTGTTCATCGTTCCCGGGGTCGATGTGTATGCGATGAACGTTTTAACGTTCAATTGCAATCGCACGTACCTGTCACACACTGCAATGTAACTTACGATGCCGGATGTGCGTCACTTACGACGTGACCCCGCCGACACATTGTAAGATACATTGCAGCGTGTAAAGCAGGCTTTAGAAGAGGAAGGATTGATAGAGGAACTGGACGTGAGAAATTTCTGGCACCTCTACCTTTTTCTATAGACACCGGAAGTACACAGTGTGCAAAGCCGGATCGACACAGCTCCAATTTCCGGCACCTCTACCAATCAGTTGTTATCTTTTCCCACAGCTGCTGGAAGAACACAGCGTGCAAAGCCGAATCGGTACAGCTCCAATTTACGGCACATCTACCAATCAGTTGTTAGCTGTTTCCCACAGGTGCTGGAAGTACACAGTGTGCAAAGCTGGACCGGCACACCTCCAATTTCCAGGACCTCTACCAACCAGTTGTTACGTTTTCCCACAGCCACCAGAAGTACACAGTGTATAAAGCCAGATCGGCACAGCTCCAATTTCTGGCACGTCTGCCAATCAGTTATCTTTTCCCACAGCTGCCGGAAGAACACAGTGTGCAAAGCCGGATTGGCACAAGTCCAATTTCTGGCACAAGTCCAATTTCTGGCACAAGTCCAATTTCTGGCACAAGTCCAATTTCTGGCACCTCTACCAATCACTTGTTACCTTTTCCCACAGCTACCAGAAGTACACAGTGTGCAAAGCCGGATTGGCACAACTCCAATTTCCGGCACATATACGAATCAGTTGTTATCTTTTCCCACAGGTGCTGGAAGTACACAGTGTGCAAAGCCGGATCGGCACAGCTTCAATTTCCGGCACCTCTACCATCCAATTGTTATCTTTTCCTACAGATGTTGGGAGTACACAGTGTGTGAAGCCGGATCGGCACAACTCCATACCCATTCACTTCTATATCATGAATATCAAAACATATATTCACATCTGATTTTTATGTCCTATCCTAACTATAAGTCATCAATATCTTAGTCCTGCACCTACTAAACAATTCCTCTTTAATTTTGTTTAGGATCTACATAGATAGCCATATGTTTCAAGAAGCTCTTTTAGCTTACATAAGATCATTCAAAAAGAAATGAAAAAAAAGTAAAGTATATTATAGCTAATTAGCATATTCAAATTAGCACAATTTGCACCTTATTCCTTATCCAGAGTGTGTGAACATACCCTCACAGAGGTTATCTAGGTCGTAGTGATGATGTGTTTGCGCTTCAGGTATCTGATACCATAATTGATCAAATAAAGTTTCTCAAAAACACAGCACCTGATGTTTCTCATCTTGACACTTCTAACAAGCACTTGAAGATTACATTATACAACACACTAAAATGATTCATGTCCTCGTGTACTCCGAGAGAAACCTATTAATTTTATAAGGGGCTATAAAAACTCATTTTTTACCATTGTTTCCTAAACTTGCTGACAAGTTTTTCTGATATGAAACTTTATAATCTATCTTATTAGGCAAAGAAGCCTCTATCTTCACTTATCCGTCACTTCTTATCTCTACTTCACTGATCATTTATTCTCAAAAACTCAAATCTGTCTACAAATCTGTCTTCACTGAGTGATTACATTACAGATGCTGGCTATAAACTTTTATGAAGAGAGGACGGCAAGAAGTTAGAAATGCTGCAGTTCCTAGAGACTAGACGACTGCTTTAATCTAATACTATATATACAGCTGAGTGTATGTACACTACAGTTAAAACGTTTAGGGTCACTTGTATATTTCCTTATTTTTGAAAGAAAAGCACATTTTTTTAATGAAGCTAACATTAAATTAAACAGAAATACACTCTATATTTAATGTGGTAAATGACTATTCTAGCTTCAAACGTCTGGTTTTTAATGCAATATCTACATAGGTGTATAGAGGCCCATTTCCAACAACCACCACTCCAGTGTTCTAATGGTACATTGTGTTTGCTAACTGTGTTAGAAGGCTAATGGTTGTTTAGGAATCCCTTGAAAACCCTTGTGCAAGTATGTTAGCACAGCTGAAAACAGTTTTGCTGATTAGAGAAGCTATAAAACTGACCTTCCTTTGAGCTAGTTGAGAATCTGGAGCATTACATTTGTTGGTTCCATTAAACTCTCAAAATGGCCAGAATAAGAGAACTTTCATGTGAAATTCGACAGTCTTTTCTTGTTCTTAGAAATGAAGGATATTCCATGTGAGAAATTGCCAAGAAACTCAAGATTTCCTACAACGGTGTGTACTACTCCCTTCAGAGGATATATATACATATATCTAGAAAAACAGCAGCACAACCTAAGTGGGTGCAAATTTCCCCCAAGGAAATTGGCAAAGCTTCCTATCAGAGATATAAAAATTAAAAAAAAAGAGGCAGCACATCCAAAATAGTGAAGAGGTAAGAAATGATCCTTTATTCACCAACATGTACCAGCTACAATTCTGCTCTCTCTATGGAACTTTTCAATATCACACGTCCAACAATGTGTGGCATGAATAGATAAATAGGCAATAAATAATCTATTCCAAGGTGTTTTGTTCTTAAATGGATAATTCGCTTTACCATTGTTCCCTAAACTTGCTGACAACTTTTCTGATATGAAACTTTATATTCTATCTTATTAGGCAAAGAAGCCTCTATCTGCACTTATCCGTCACTTCTTATCTCTACTTCACTGATCATTTATTCTCCAAAACTCAAATCTGTCTACATATCTGTCTTCACTGGGTGATTACATTACAGATGCTGGCAATAAACCTTTATGAAGAGAGGACGGCAAGAAGTTAGAAATGCTGCAGTTCGTAGAAACTAGACAACTGCTTAATAATTATTTGGCGTCTAATCATTTTCAGAATATAGAAAATATTTTTTTAGTTCAGTGACAGCAAACAGAGATCTTGAAAACTCTAATGTAATTCGAAAAATTGAAACAAATATGTGCTTTTTAGTTTCTCAATGATCATTTCCCATTTTTTTAATGGTATTCGTATTGTGATGCCATTTGCTGTTGCACACTGAAGTCCGTACTTTGCATTCATTCTACTTTCCGTGCACCGTAAGAAACGTTTTTATTCATGACGTTTTGTGGTTGATCACATTTTTGATGAGGAAGTTTAGAAAATAATCTCAAAATCCCCAGCTGCCAATCTTTATTATGAAGCATCCGGACTAAGGTTTCAGGGATTGTATCAGATAACAGTTGGTAGAGGTAAAGGATTTGAGGAAAGTTGCAGAAGATTATGCAGAATAATATTAGATTTGGAGATGGAATGCTGGAATAATATTTTTTTCTTCTGGAAAGAGTATAACTAAGTTTGTGTTCTCAGGTGTCCAAAAGCAGAATGCAGTAAAGCTCAGTGCAATTTTCAATTACAGGCAATGCGCATATTATAGGGACTGGCTGTTAATTATAATTTCCAAGGAAATTGTCACATTCAGTAACGGGAACCACAGTGCACTTATGGGGGCTGATTCATCAAAGAGTTTATATCAGAATAGCACCATAAAAGCTTTGAAAAATCAGCAAAAATGTTTTGCCAGTAGCATTTCTGGCGCTGTGCAGTGCACAGTGGGTCTTGCATAGACAGATAGTGCTGCAGACAATTTGAGTGGTAAGTGACCCCTTTTTCTTTCATCTCTATACATTTAATGCATAAATGTATAAATAAATGTATAAATAATTCTAAAAAATTGTTTAAAAGAACTGAAGTCCTCAGTGGTTGATACCTTTTAATGGGTAACTGAAAAGATGGTAATAATAGCAAGCCCGTCTGTCTCTTTCCAGGTCTGTCTCTTTCCAGGGCTGTCTCTTTGCCCGTCTGTCTCTTTCCAGGTCTGTCTCTTTCCAGGTCTGTCTCTTTCCAGGTCTGTCTCTTTGCCCGTCTGTCTCTTTGCCCGTCTGTCTCTTTGCCCGTCTGTCTCTTTCCAGGTCTGTCTCTTTCCAGGTCTGTCTCTTTCCAGGTCTGTCTCTTTGCCCGTCTGTCTCTTTCCAGGTCTGTCTCTTTCCAGGTCTGTCTCTTTCCAGGGCTGTCTCTTTGCCCGTCTGTCTCTTTGCCCGTCTGTCTCTTTGCCCATCTGTCTCTTTCCAGGTCTGTCTCTTTCCAGGTCTGTCTCTTTGCCCGTCTGTCTCTTTCCAGGTCTGTCTCTTTCCAGGTCTGTCTCTTTCCAGGGCTGTCTCTTTGCCTGTCTGTCTCTTTGCCCGTCTGTCTCTTTGCCTGTCTGTCTCTTTCCAGGTCTGTCTCTTTGCCCGTCTGTCTCTTTGCCGGTCTGTCTCTTTCCAGGTCTGTCTCTTTCCAGGTCTGTCTCTTTTCAGGTCTGTCTCTTTGCCCGTCTGTCTCTTTGCCCGTCTGTCTCTTTGCCTGTCTGTCTCTTTGCCCGTCTGTCTCTTTGCCCGTCTGTCTCTGTCTCTTTCCACGTCTGTCTCTGTCTGTCTCTCTGTCTGTCTCTATCTCTGTGTCTTTCACGTCTGTAATTCTAGTTCTTTAAAAATAAAAATAAATATTATCCTGTTCTACAAACCACAACTTCACAGCTTCAACTACTATCTCATTTATCGTAAATTTTCACCCTTACAATCATTTTTTGAGTTTCGGAAAGAGATGGGGAAAAATCTGGCTGCTAGTTGAGAATTTCAAAGCCAATTTCATTGAGTTTTTGAAGGTCAATATCAGACTTGTGAGTAAGCATCAATGGGGTGTGATGGGCAGAACAGAGCAGCTCTTTCTCTTCCAGTCTGCTCTGTTGATGAGGTGTGATGGGCAGAACAGAGCATCTTTTTCTCTTCTGGGCTGCTCTGTTGATGGGGCATTCGGAAGAACAGAACAGCTCTTTCTCTTACAGGCTGATCTGTTGATGGGGTGTGATGGGCAGAACAGATGAGCTTTTGCAGGCTGCTTTGTCGACGGACCATAATAGGCAGAACAGAGCAGTTCTTGCTCTTCTGGGCTACTCCATTGATGGGGCCTGATGGGCAGAACAAAGCAGCTCTTCCTCTTCTGGGCTGATCTGTCGATGCAGCATGATGAGAAGAACAGAGCAGCCTTTTCTATTCTGGACTGCTTTGTTGATGGAGTGTGATGGACAGCACAAAGGAGCTCTTTCTCTTCCAAGTTGCTCTGTTAGATAGGCATGATAAGCAGAACAGAGCAGCTCTTCCTCTTCCGGGCTGCTCTGTCAATGGGGTGGGATGGGCAGAACAGAGCATTTTTACCTCTTCCAGGCTGCTCTGTCAATGGGTGTGAGGGGCAGTATAGAGCAGCGTTTCCTCTTCCAGGCTGCTCTGTCGACAGGGCGTGATGGGCAAGACAGATCAGCTCTTCCTCTTTCAGGCTGCTTTCCCCACGGAGTGTGATGTGTAGAACAGAGCAGCTTTTTCTCTTCTGGGCTGCTCTGTCAATGAGGCATGATGGGCAGAACAGGTCAGCCTTTCCTCTTTCAGGCTGCTTTGTGCACGGGGCGTGATGTGTAGAACAGAGCAGATTTTTCTCCTCTAGGCTGCTCTGTCAATGGGGCATGATGGTCAGAACAGAGCAGCTTTTCCTCTTCCAGACTGCTTTGTGCACGGGGCGTGATGTGTAGAACAGAGCAGATTTTTCTCTTCCAGGCTGCTTTATCAATGAGGAGTGATGGGCAGAACAGAGCAGCTTTTCCTCTTCCAGGCTGCTTTGTGCACGGAGTGTGATGTGTAGAACAGGTCAGCTTTTCCTCTTCTAGGCTGCTCTGTCAATGGGGCATGATGGGCAGAACAGGTCAGCTTTTCCTCTTCTAGGCTGCTTTGTCAATGTGATGTAATGGGCAGAACAGAGCAGCTCTTCCTCTTCTGGGCTGCTCTGTCAATGGGGCATGATGGAAAGAACAGTGCAGCTTTTACTCTTTTGGGCTGCTGTGTCAATGGGCATGATGGGCAGAATAGAGCAGCGTTTCCTCTTCCAGGCTGCTTTGTTGACAGTGCGTGATGGGCAAGACAGATCAGCTCTTCCTCTTCCGGGCTGCTTTGTCCACCAGGGATGATGTGCAGAACAAAGCAGCTCTTCCTCTTCCAGGCTGCTTTGTTCACAGGGCATGATGGGTAGAACAGAGCAGCTTTTCCTCTTCGAGGCTGCTTTATCGATGAGGAATGATGGGTAGAACAGAGCAGCTTTTCCTCTTCCAGGCTGCTTTATAGATGAGGAGTGATGGGCAGAACAAATCAGCTCTTCCTCTTCCGGGATGCTCTGTCAATGGGGCATGATGGGCAGAACAGATCAGCTCTTCCTCTTCTGGGCTGCTCTCTCAATGGGGCATGATGGGCAGAACAGGTCAGCTTTTCCTCTTCTGGACTGCTCTCTCAATGGGGCATGATGGGCAGAACAGAGCAGCTCTTCCCCTTCTGGGTTACTCTTGCAACAGGGCATGGTTGGAGCCGAAAACTGGTTTATGATCTGTCAATTTTTAAAGGTATTATCATTTGCTGAATATTGAACTATTCTACTTTACGGGGCAGCGCACTGCCTCTTTGCTGATTCTGACGTCTATCGTTAACCTGCTCATTTCCTGACTGCGTTCTCTCCTGGAGCCGTCTCCCACCTCCTAAGTAAAGTTAACCTACCATCTACTATATTCTACTGTGCCACTG